>NC_054712.1:21331728-21614460 GCF_016097555.1 Gigantopelta aegis
GAATTATTTGACTATGACTGACATGGCTGTCTGTCGTAAAATATTAATATACATGTACATAACACCAAAGTAAACAACAGCTACAAATTGCATAATTTGTTCAGCAGTAATTGCCTGACTATGTCTTAAATAGATTATGGTTCATAGCCCATTTAGTTTTGAAATTTGTTGTGTAAACGTTTACTATGATAAATACTTCTTTCTGTTAGATATCTAGATTTCAGAATATGTTTAAAATGTTTCATATTTGGTAAGATATCTGTTACTTTACATTTATAGGTAAAGAATTTTTCAAGTAATAGAAACAGATCACAAATTTCGTCAGTTGTTGTAATATTATTTTCTCTTAGTAGAATTAATTGGACATCGATAGATATAGAGAATAATACATTAGTGGCCGTTAGATACCATTTATTTCACAACGAGTTGTTTTAAAATGTATTTAACGAGCAAAAGCGAGTTTGATACGTTTTTAAACAACGAGTTGGGAGATAAATGGTATCTAACGGACACGAATGTATTATTCTGTTTCTTACATATCCTCAAAAACCAGGTTTTAAGAAAAATTTGACATCTTTTTCGACTAAAAGTTATTTACAGCCGTTGAACTAGTAACTAACTTACGCGTCACAGACGCATGATTGTCAGTTTAACTATACGCCACAGTGTAATCGATTTTCATTGTGTAATTTTTCATTGGATGTATGGCAGTGGTAACCTGGTCATTACCTAGGAGCAGCCAGTCATATGTCTTGAAATTGTTAACAAACGTACGTGTGTAAACAACCATATGTTACCAAAAATAACGCATGGTGTTCTCACCAACGGGTGTGTAAGCAAAATATTGAATATGAGGACAACTATCAAGTAAGAATTGGACAAAAGAATTGCAAAAGGTTTCAACTGGTCACATTAATTTATTAACTACTATAGACTATAAAGCAAACACCATGAGATTTTCCCCGCCCACTTAAATACAATTACTGTTTTGTGCCATGGGGTACATGTAAGTGGAAACACAGATTTGCCACAAAGACAGGCGCGTGTGAATGGGGTTTAGACTGGCGAGTGAAATTACAGTGTGTGTGTGTGTGTGTGTGTGTGTGGTGTGTGTGTGTATGCGTGTGTCTGTCTGTGTGTGTGTCTGTGTGTTTATGTGTGTGTGGTGTGTGTATGTCTGTGTGTGTGAGTGTGTGTGTCTGTGTGAGTGTGTGTGTGTCTCTCTTTGTGTGTGTATGAGTGTATGCGTGTGTTTCTGTGTGTGTCTCTCTATGTGTGTGTGTATGTGTGGCGTGTGTGTGTGTTGTGTATATTGTGTGTGTATGTGTGTGTGTATGTGTGTGTATGAGTGTATGTGTGTGTATGTGTGTGTGTGTGTGTGTGTATGTATTAGTGTATGTGTGTGCGTTTGTGTGTATTTGTGTGTGTCTGTCTGTGTGTATGTGTGGTGTGTGTGTGTATGTGTGTGTATGTGTGTGTATGTGTATGAGTGTATGTGTGTGTGTGTCTGTATATGTATATGTGTGTCTGTGTGTGTGGTGTTTGTGTATGTGTGTGTATGAGTGTATATATATGTGTGTGTATGTCCTTGTGTGTGTGTTTGTGTTTGTGTATGTGTGTGTGTGTGTTTGTGTGTGTATGTGTGTGGTGTGTGTGTATGTGTGTGTGTCTCTCTTTGTGTGTATGTGTGTGTTTGTGTGTGTATGTGTGTGTGTGGTGTGTGTATGTGTGTATGAGTGTATATGTGTGTGTCTGTGTCTGTGTGTATGTCTGTATAACTGTGTGTGTGTCTGTGTGTGTCTGAGTGTATGTGTGTGTATCTGTGTGTGTATGTGTGTGGTGAGTGTATGAGTGTATGTGTCTGTGTCTGTGTGTGTGTGGTGTGTGTATGTGTATATGTGTGTGGTGTGTGGTGTATGAGTGTATGTGTGTATGTGTGTATGTATGTGTGTCTGTGTCTGTGTGTGTGTGTGGTGTGTGTATGTGTGTATGTGTGTGGTGTGTGGCGTATGTGTGTATGAGTGATGCTAACCCGAAAAATATATTTTGAAAAAATCGTTTGGGTTACGATTGAAAACACATTAGTAATGCAAACTGTCTTTTGTATTTTTTTAATACAGTATAATACAATGCAATATAATATAATTTAATTAAGAATTGACGGCATTTTTTGGTTTATGCAAGTATGAACCGAAAAACGATGTGCACACTATATGACTCCGCGTAGGGGTTTTACCAAAAATAGCCAACTATTGTTTTCAATGGACATGTTCACATATGCCCGGATATGAATATGAATACGGATACGGCCACGATATTTTCGACCTCTCCATGTAGCGATTGAAATCATAAACAAAACAAAACAAAACTCTTCAATTAGAACACCTATTGCCGTACGTGTGTTGCCTTTATAATCATAGACATGTGAACACTAAGTCCGATTGTCGGGTCCCATTTCCGAATGCATATGTCGCATTTATAGGATATTTTCATTTCATTTCATTTCAACTTAATTTTCGTGCTTATATCCAATTAAGGTTCAAGCACGCTGTCCTGGGCACACACCTCGGCTATCTGGGCTGTCTATCCAGGCCAGTGGGTTAGTTGTTAGTTGGTTAGTGGTTAGTGAGAAAGAAGAGGTTGTAGTGGCCTTACGCCTACCCACTGAACCCGTAAAAACTCGCTCTGGGTTGGAGCCGGTACCGGGCTGCGAATCCTGTACCTACCAGCCTGTAGTCCGATGGTATAGGATATTAAACGAGCTTCCATTTCGTATCATGTTTATGAGTGAAATTATCTTCAGTTGTCACGAGGCTTAGCGAGTGACAATAAAAATTATTTTACGAGAGACATAAACATGATTCGAAATGGTAGCGAGTTTAATATCCTATTTATTACCCATAATTAATCTTAATTTATGTCATTCAACTCGTTTCGTTGACGTTCCTGTAAGGTTGTAGTGCGCCATTCGATGACGTCATCGTGTGACGTCGAAGTGTTAGTCCCACTTCGCGTTTTAGTGGGACGTATCACTTTGATATGTACCAAGGTATTTTAACCGACTTAACCAACCAACGACCAGAAACTGTACATACAATGTAAATAAAATATTAAATGTTATCATGCACTTATATGTATGTATGGTAGTAGATACAATTTCTTCCACAGCAGACCAAGGTGAGTAATAGTCACTACAACACACCAGACGATTGCCATTAAGAAAACAAGATACAAGTAAGATTAGCTAACCAATTATCTAAGTAACTAGATACTCATAATCTCCTAGGGTGCCTGGGTGGGATTGGGAGGCATACCTATCGATACTCGTGTGAATGTTGTGAATGAATTGTACCTACTACCAAAACGTATCATATGCAAAGCACTAGGCTTTTTTAAACTACACTCATACTATAAGGGAAATCCCCGTCAAATTAGATAGCTAGAATAACTAATAACCCCCCACCTCCTTGCATTCACTATGCAATTCAAGGAGAAGGGGGGGGGATGGGTGGCTTTGGTCAGCCGTTGGAAACATAGAATAAGGACTCAATACAGTAGGAACAACCATAACATAAAATATAGGCAAACACAAACACAGCATGCACTCTCAACATACCATATGGTGCATTGACTAATGCTAACAATGCACCCGTCCATACATAAAACCAAAATAATGGCCCAGCACGTACTCCAATAAAGAGTCGGACAAAAGAAATCGGCTCCGAGTACACCACTGCACTGCACCCAGAAGGGACTGGACAAAAGAATACCCGCTCCTTCCCCCAAACCCAAAATAAAACTTTCCTTGGCGCTGGCAGGACCTTGAGCAAAACGGACGAACCTACTCCACCTCCACAGCAACAGCATCCAACATCAAGCTCTCCATCACCGCCTCTACCTCGTCCAACCCACACAATTGCTCGAGTCTCCCCTGGGTTGTCATGCCACGATCAGAAGAGATCAGGCCCTTTCTAAGGGCCCTATGGGCAACCTAGGGAGACACCCTACAGCACCAAGACGGTCATAATAAAGAGCCACTTTCGGAATACTAAAAGCAAAACCTATTGGCTCTCCTCACTATTTCAATTAGAACGACCATGAAAATTGCGCCAAATTTCCTTCATGTAAACGCGCACCTCTTCCTCTTTGACATAATCCTACGGGACTTTCAAAATTCCATAGCACCAATTACACCCCGCCTGTCACCAACATTGGACTGCTGGTGCTCCCTTGCACTTGTCGGTGCAGGCGTCCCTTCTCTAACCCTCCCCTGACTCGTTCCTGTCCTGGACAGAGGGAACCGGCCAAGGCCGGTCCCTGTGATAAGGATAGGCGTGTGCTACAACAGCTTGCTCTGAATGTGCACGTAAATCTCTTCCTCGTTCTCGTACCATATAAGTAATAAGATCGAATCCGCATCCGTGCATATTGAAACATAGCTTTATTTCTTTATTGCTCGCTCGAATGATTTTGTTATTCGGATTTGGAACCCACAAGCCGAAATAATCTTCTTCTTTTTTTTCATTCAACCCGCACGTCGGATTGTAAGGCAATCTCGCCGCCAGTCGATCGCGCCAGGTATTTTTTTTTTGTGTAGGCCTATACCTATTGTTCGGGAAATACAGTACAGGCCATGGACTGCATCTGTGTCAGAAACCAAACGCTGGCATTTTAACGAATCTGGATTTTAATTAATGTTTTCTTTCAACCAAAGCAAAACAACGGATAGTAGGCTAACTATAAATATTAACGTCACAGTCAGTGGCAGATCCCAGACATTTAGGAGGGTGGATGGGGTGGGGTGGGTGTGTGTGGGTTGGGGTCTTGGGTTTAATGAAGGGCTTTATACCATTATGATTTTTATTAAATAAGTCAGAGATATTGCATAGTACAGAACATTCCAGAGATGTAAAAGGGTGGGAACCCAATCCCTAAAACCGCCAGTATCTCTATCAATATTTTAACACGTGTAACCAGCTATCAATCGATCTATCCTACACCTCAACCGTCAAGGTTGTTGAATGATAAAAACGCAATGAACGCTTCATTGGCAGATCGTGCACGATAAGGCCGAATTACACTTCCTGACTGCTAATCGAAAAAACAGGTGGCCCATTGAAGGCCGGCAGCGGTTTCCTCTGTGGTCCTTAACCATTTACTCGACGCCACATATATGACAGTAAAAAACCCCGCTGTCGCCACATAGGCTACTCTTTTTACGACAGGCAGCAAGGGATCTTTTATTTGCGCTTCCCACAGGCAGGATAGCACAAACCATGGCCTTTGTTGAACCAGTTATGGATCACTGGTCGGTGCAAGTGGTTTACACCTACCCATTGAGCCTTGCGGAGCACTCACTCAGGGTTTGGAGTCGGTATCTCGATTAAAAATCCCATGCCTCGACTGGGATCCGAACCCAGTACCTACCAGCCTGTAGACCGATGGCCTGCCACGACGCCACCGAGGCCGGTTTATATGACAGTAATTAAAATAATGTTGTTTCTTTCTTTCTTTCTTTACGTCCCATCTGTTAATACTAACAGAAATAAGTACTGGTATTGTTTAAACCAATTACAGTTATGCTTAGCTAGTCTAATAGATAGAGCATACTACATGAGTGACCGTTAGATACGGCACCATTTATCTCACAACGAGTTGTTTCGAAACGTATCTAACGAGCGAAAGCGAGTTGGATATTGGATACGTTTTAAAACAACGAGTTGTAAGATAAATTGCATCTAACGGACACGAATGCTGTATTCTGAAACAGTTTTATAATAAATTTAAATGCCTTTTCCAACGAAAACCTATTTATGTGTACTTTGTTTATCTACGTTAAGAAAGATTAATAACTCAACACGGAATTGTCGATTAGGCCACATAAGTGACATGTAATAAAACTAAGACATAACATAATAATACTAAGACAAAAACAAAAGATATAACAATTTAGATATGATTCTTACACAACAATGCAGACATGATTGCTGCGAATGTTATTTCTGGCAAAGTTCTAATGTGTAACTGTGCTAAAAATGTTCCGAAAAGTAAATTCCTTCTAATATTTTGGGGCTGAATGCGCCTGCACATCTTCTAAACCTGCAGTTATAAATGAAAAGCAAGCAGCAAATATGTTCCCCCAAAATTTTACTCCATTCCGAAGTACAACTGTATATATAAGACCTCTAGCAACATTGTAAAAAGTATGTGAGAAGTGATGGGTTTATGCAGGAGGGACTATTGAGTTTTATCTTTATATAAAGTAGAAAAGAAAAAAGATAATCAAAATAAGAACAGAAAATCTAATGTTTATAAATTTATAATGTTGGTAAAATTAATGCCAGGAAAAAATGAAGTGTGTGGGAGACAATTGTTAAAGAACTTTAGAGGGGTGATTATTGTCATCATTACAAAACATAACGCGGGCAGGGTTACACAAAAAGTCAGATCTTACATTATGTAATTGTTGAACGTCTCCATAATTGGACATTTATAAACTTCTTTTGTCATTTTCAAATTATTTTGATGTCTCATCATATTTAAAAAAAATTGTAATAAAAACAAGGGTATTGTGTCCTGTTCTGGACCTCATTTATTCCACCATTTTGCACACGCATCTCCAAAGCTCAGATACTGAATGATATAAGTTGTTAGGCTATTAAATATGTAAACATTATGTACCGGTACTTACATTTCACACTTTTGGTGCAAAAATATATGTATAGTGTATATTTTAGTCCGGTGAATCTTTTTGGGAACCTAGATATTGGATCAAAATTCACTTGATTCTTTCAAATTACAGAGAAACATACAATTTTTATCATTCTCTGATGCATACAAAAAGTAAAATTGTCTCTTTTGTGATATACCACTCATGATGCACTGACTTGAATGAGCCCATCCACGGGGATCGACCCTAGACTGACCGCACATCATACAAGTGCTTTACCACTGGGCTACAGCCAGCCCTAGACATCAGCAGCATTTCATTATTAGATTACAAGACGTAAACTTAATAATAAGTACATTTTAGCATATACTATATTATCATAAACAACGAGATTAAAGGGACATTCCTGAGTTTGATGCATTGTAAGATGTTTCTGACTAATAAAATATTTCTACGATTAAACTTACATATTAAATATATTTTCTGGTTTAGAATATCAGTGTCTGTATATTCAGTGTGTTTCTGGTCGTCTTAATATTTGTAAGAAGCCCAAACTGGATTTTGTTTTCAAATAAGTTTTAGGAAATAAAATAAAAATTAACCTAGTGCAAATATTATAACGATCAGAAACACGTTTAATATACAGCCACTAATATTTTAAACAAGAAAATATATTTAATATGTAAGTTTAATCGTAGAATATTTTATTAGTCGATAATATCTTAAAACACTGAAGGAAACTCAGGAATGTCCCTTTGAAAATAAAATCTTTTCACTGAAATGCAAATATGTTACTGGCGAATATATATTTAGATTGGCGAAAGAAATTGGAGATTGACATACTAGGGGGCGGGACGTAGCCCAGTGGTAAAGCGCTCGCTTGATGCGCGGTCGGTGTGATATCGATCCCCGTCGGTGGGCCCATTGGGCTATTACTCGCTCCAGCCAGTGCACCACGACCGGTATATCAAATGCCGTGGTATGTACTACCCTGTCTGTGGGATGGTACATATAAAAGATCCCTTGCTGCTAATCGGAAAGAGTAGGCCACGAAGTGGCAACAGCGGGTTTCCTCTCTCAATATCTGTGTGGTCCTCAGCCATATGTCTGACGCCATATAACCGTAAATAAAATGTGTTGAGTGCGTCGTTAAATAAAACATGTCTTTCTTTCTAATCATACTAATACTAATTATACAACATTCCAAAACTACATCTACTACACATACTTTTAACTTTTTAAATTTAACTCTTTTCAAAAAAAAATAATTGTGAAGTTATGGTTAAATCGCCATCTTTAATTGGTTATTGCTCATTTGCATAACAAACGTGTCTCATTAAGATAGGTAAACTACACGTCCGGCTGATTGGTTTCTTAGGCTATCAGATTACGACGAACTACCTGTTTCAGTGTGCGACTTATTCCCGTAACCAAGGTTAAATATTGATTGCGTGCGGTTCTTGATTTAATTTCGCTTAACGAGCCTCACAGCTGCGTGTTCAGTAGCGCCATTTCCCACCTGTTTTGTGCGAATCTTTTGAAAAGCCGCAATTCGAAGAGAATTAAGGTAAGCGGTATAATATAGTTATAGTATTGTTTTAGATTAACATTACAAACGTGTTTATATACGTACACATATTCGCATGGGTTGTATATACCAATAATTGGTTTTTAAAAACAATAATAATTACAATTTGGCTAGCGCGACCCCCCCCCCCCCCAGTATGTATACATACTTCCACATATACATGCATACATACGTATATACATAACATACATAGGCACGGCGGAGCGAGGTGGGGGGGTTGGGGGGTGCTCTAGCCCCTCCAATAATTTTGAATGAAAAATATTATTGGTAGTAAATCTTAAGGCAGAGATGCATTTTACTTGTAGAATGCAGGAATTTACGGGGGGAGCATACTCCCTGAAACCCCTAGAAACTGCGTTGCGCCGTCGATCTGTCAGCCAGTATACTTGCTTCCGCCGTGCCTGATACATATATACACCTAACATACATATATACATACACAATAAACACACACATACATACATAATATATACACAGATAAATACATACATACATACATACATACATATATACATACATACACACATACATACACGTACACACACACACACACACACACACACACATACACACACACACACACACACACACACACAAGCTAACAAGCAAAATACAGCACTCGTACGTTGCGAGTACAGTAGTTTAGTTTACAAGGCAATCTAATTAAAATGAGCTCCACTATTACATGTGGATCTAACACCAGCCAGTTGTAGCTCATGTCCACCAATCAAAACCTTACTTGCAGAATCCTGCCAGTGATTTAAAAAATATTTGAAAACATTCCGAATTATCCTGAGGGTATACGACATGTTTCGTGTGAATTACGAATGCCTTAAAACATGTTTTATTTTATAAAATAAATAATTTGTAATGTAAAATTGAAGACTGATAACCCATCCCGTACGTATTGGTATGGTTCGCTGTACTGCGGCCACTAAAATAGACTCGCCCGATTATTTTAGAATTTGTATGCTCCCAAATAACGTTATAAAAGGCGAAGTGTGATTGGACAATATTTAAATTAATATTTACAGACGAAATGTTACCTGGACATTGGGGACTACGCAGTGTTGTTAGTTTTAAATCACTGGCAGGATTCTGCAAGTAAGGTTTTGATTGGTGGACATGAGCTCCAACTGGCTGGTGTTAGATCCACATGTAATAGTGAAGCTAATTTTAATTAGATTGTTTACAATGGTACATTCTTCGACGTGTCACGGCAAAATAAAATGTACCAGGGAGGTATTGGTACCGACATCTCAATGTGTAACCGGGTTAAATATGAATAGTCCAACTACAATAGCTTAATAAGCATGACCAGTAAAAAACCCAAACCCAACTGGGCCGTGGATAAATAGAGAATAATACATGAGTGGCCGTTAGATACCATTTATCTTACAACGAGTTGTTTTAAAATATATCTAAAGAGAAAAAACCTACCCATTGAGCCTTGCGGAGCACTCATTCAGGGTTTGGAGTCGGTATCTGGATTAAAAATCCCATGCCTCGACTGGGATCCGAACCCAGTACCTACCAGCCTGTAGACCGATGGCCTAACCACGACGCCACCGAGGCCGGTCACATTCAGAAGAAACCCGTAATTACACTCGATGCTGACCTCCTTGTGTTGATATAGGACACATATATCATGAACAGTAATCAAAACATCCACAGGAGAAAAGCAAAGAAAAGGTATTCATGGATGCAGGCATCCTGGCTAAAGCAGGGCTCGAGATTAACGGCGGCACCGACTGCAATTGCTGTCGTTGAGATATAAATTGCCGTAGGTAGAGAGCATCGCCGATGGCACTTTTGTGCCGTCGGTAAACCTTCTCAACAATGGCGAAATGTATACACCTGGTGTACATTATCTGCCAATATTTAACATGTTCATATTTAAAAGATGTCTACATATAACAAGATAGCCTTTCAGTCAGGTTTATTTGCTGCAACTGTCACTTTTAAAAATTTGCCATAGGCAGGCTCAAAATTGCCGTCGGTGGACTGTTTCACGCATTGCAATTTTTAGAAAAACTGCTGTGGGAGACAAATTCTTAAGTTCGAGCCCTGCTAAAGTGAAATCACT
This sequence comes from Gigantopelta aegis, assembly GCF_016097555.1. Taxonomy (NCBI): domain Eukaryota; kingdom Metazoa; phylum Mollusca; class Gastropoda; order Neomphalida; family Peltospiridae; genus Gigantopelta; species Gigantopelta aegis. The sequence goes on from NC_054712.1 coordinate 21,342,073, forward strand.
GGCCCTGTCTCTAATTAAACATTTACAGAGGATGCTACACCATCGTGCTTTCCTTGTGTAACCAGTGTCTTTACCAACATGGCGCTCAACCCTTACACCAAAGAAGATACAGATGGTCCATATATCCAGCTACTGGAAAGAAAGAAAGAAATGTTTTATTTAATGACGAACTCAACACATTTTATTTACGGTTATATGGCGTCAGACATATGGTTAAGGACCACACAGATTTTGAGAGGAAACCCGCTGTCGCCACTACATGGGCTACTCTTCCGATTAACAGCAAGGGATCTTTTATTTGCGCTTCCCACAGGCAGGATAGTACAAACCATGGCCTTTGTTGAACCAGTTATGGATCACTGGTTGGTGCAAGTGGTTTACACCTACCCATTGAGCCTTGCGGAGCACTCACTCAGAGTTTGGAGTCGGTATCTGGATTAAAAATCCCATGCCTCGACTGGGATACAAACCCAGTACCTACCAGCCCGTAGACCGATGGCCTACCACGACGCCACCAAGGCCGGTCCCAGCTACTGGTATGCTTTACAGTTATCATGTCCAGCGACCTAAAAATTGTCAACGAAGCAAGGGGAAGATAATAGAAAGCATTTCATTTTCAACAAGATGCTCGACTGCAGCAGTCGAAACAGGTTGCCCACCAAGCTGAATTATGGCTGACCAGTAAACAGTTAACAAAATGCACCCACTCTAAAGGGGTGGGGATGGACTTCCATCTGTAGCCCCAAAGGCCTGCAGTACTTTAAGTGAGTCTCGATTACAATTGGTCTAAAATATAAGATCACAGCATTACCTGCGGCAATAATTCGGGTATAATCTTTACTTGGGACGTTTGGTGCTAAATAAATGGATTTGTTTAAAATTACACGACCAAACTTCTATTCGTGTGAATCTGTTGGTAATAATAGTACATTAGGTGAAGTGTTCAGTTATATTAATTAATTTATTAAGTGAGATGTGTCTAATTTGTTTTGTTTTTATTTGAAATGTCTTAAGACTGATTAATAATGATGTTATGCAAGGTGTATTCCGGTACTATATTAATTCATATTAGTATTAAACTCGGATAACATTTACATTAATTACACAATGACATTCAAACTTTCAAACTATTTCTCAAGTATTATTCTCTGAAATGTTCAATACAGGGACAGACGCTAGTTTCAGCCCATGAAAATGCACACTAAGTTTAATTCATCTACAAACCTGTAACACATTTGGATAAAGTTACAATCGAGTGAAACATGAGTCTGTGACTTTGAAATGGTGAAATACCCTCTAAAAATAGACTAAACCTCGACTCCACAACTGTTACTTCTCAGACGCTTAAAAATATGAGAAATGCATTTTGTGATATTAAAAACAACATGATGACCAAAAACACTTCGAATGTACGGAAATTCAGAATCATAAAAATGTATTATTCAGAGGCGGATCTAAGGAGGGGGGGGGGGGGAGGGGCCCGGGCCCCCTTTTATTATTTTTTTTAAAGATCCGATCCCCTCCAAATCTCCCTTGGTATTCCACCTCATGTCACTGGTGCCTGTTGAAGCCCAAAATGTCCCAATTGCCAAATGTGTCCCAATTGGGATATCTTGGGCAGATGCCATATACTTTGTTACATTTGCTTAAATCGTTCAAATTGATTTTTGTTTAACCTCTAGACACCTCTAGACCACATTAATTAATTAATCATCGGCTATTGGATGCCAAACAATTGGTAATTCGGACATGAAGTCTTGAGAGGAAACCTGTCACAAAGTTCCATTAGCAGCTACACACTGCTTGGAATGGATTTAGATGGATGGATGGATGGATAGATGGATGGATGCATGCATATTTGTTTGTGTTTGTTCATGGGTGTCTGTATGTGTATCTAGTTATGTAAATGTGTTTGCGTGTGCATATATTTCCCAGTTTTGGCGAAAAATTAATGTTGAATTTCACTTATATTTAATCGTCGTACTTATCTTACAGTCGGCGTATTTCCCACTACTCAACCTAAATGATGATATCTCGGTTCTTCGAAAAACATATATTTTGATCACTGTATATTTGTGTGATATCTCCCTTCCTCATTTTGCTCTCCTCCCTCCCTCCCTCTCACCCCCCTCTCTCTCTCTCTCTCTCTCTCTCTCTCTCTCTCTCTCTCTCTCTCTCTCTCTCTCTCTCTCTCTCTCTGTATATATCGTCAATATCATATATTAGGAATAAAAATTGTACTATTTTATTCCTAATACGCAGTATATGATATTGACGATACCCAAACACAGAAATGTAATAATATCTTTATCATATAATCTCAAGCTTAATACAACGTATCTTTGTAAACTGCATACGCAACTTTAATTCCAGTACGTCATTACTCGGTATTCAAATGGTGTATGAATATGGTGCCTTGTCTTGTTAAAACGAATAACCTTGCATTAAAACAAACTAATACCTGACATTTTTTTTCAGAACGCTGGACAACTTTTAATATAAAGTTGCTCTATTAAGCGTTTTTTATTTATGATTATGAATGAATGAATGAATGTTTAACGACACCCAGCACAAAAATACACATCGGCTATTGGGTGTCACAAATGAAAACATTATTTAGATATATTTATGTAAAACCACAGTGTAAGGAGCTGTGGGTGAAAAGTATAATACAATACATAAAATCAAGGTAAGTATATTTTAAAACTTTGAAATGGTGAAATACCCTCTAAAAATAGACTTAAACTCGACTCCATAACTGTTATTTCTCAGACACACGTGCGTTTTAAAAAAATACGAGAAATGCATTTTGTAATATTAAAAACACCAGGATGACCAAAACCACTTCGAATGTACGGAAATAGATAATCTAACCAATATAATCTAAGTAAAGTACGATTTCAGTTATCAAAAACTGCTCTAATAGTAAAAAATATTCCTTAGTGTTTAAAAACTAGGGTATGTCCCTTTAAAATGTGATATTTTCTAACAGTCTTTCTTGTTTTCATGTTAATGAAATGTGGACTGATCCTAATGGAGGTAACAATTACATGTTTAGCAATTCACTCGTTCATTTCTACAACTTATTTTATTGTTCGATCAAATGGCATTTTATCCAAGTGGAAGTACACCGTTAAGTTTAGTTTCAAGTGTCAGGGGATACGGTAATGTGCTGCACCGGAGTGTACTTAAATGTATTTGATACTTTGGGAATTATAGTTTCGATAATACAAAGTCCATGCTTGTCCAGTGGCGAACAAAATCAGCAAAGCATCTTCAATAATATATACCTCTACGTATTGTAATTCTGAATAGTGTTAATCTATACCGTGACTACAATATATTCTCTATGTTCAAGTAAGTTGTAGCCAACGGAGAGCCAGCATCGGGTTTTCTCTCTAATTATCTCTGGTCCGTAACCATATTTTTGACGCCATAATGTTTTGTGCGTCGTTAAATAAAACATTTCTTTCTTTCTTTGTACATTTTGTTTCTTAAAGACTATCTAAAACACAACGATAAAATAAAGCGAGAAGCTGGTAATGCACAATAGACGTTTGTTTTCCCTCAGTAATATGTCTCTATATTTCGTCCCTTTTATAAAAATCTAGCTAGTAATATTTGTAATTATATATATAATTGCATTCCTTGCCCCTAAAATGTTAGGTTACACCAAAACATTGCGATCCTAGGTGGAACAGGTGCTGGGATATTGGTACTAATAGGATTTTATATGGCGGCCATCTTGAAAATCCAATTTTTAGCCACCATAATCTAATTTGGGCAAGTGGTTTATATTAAAAGTTGAAAATTATGGCAATAGGCAACTTGTGGATGACATTTTATGCTTTTATCTGGAACGTCTACATCATTTTACTTGGCTGCTTAAAAAATATACTAAATACGGTCGCCATTTTAATGACGTCATTTGAGCATGTTCCCCCATAGGAATTCTGGGTAATTTTCAACTGTGAGATAGTCAGGACAAATACTATCAAGAAATACCAAAGTTAGCTGGTAGTACGGTAGTTGCCAGTTGACCCCCAAAACCAGCGTCAATCTGCACGCCTAATTTATAGCATGTAAAGTACCAAGACCCGTGTTACCATATTGATCAAGGAAACTAAACAAATAATATGGTAATGGACAAATTATAAACCGACAGGGTTTATTACTGTAAATCATTATTTAATACTGTTGGTTAAGTAGGCTGTCCCATCTAAAATCACAGAACTGACCAATTGCGTACTGTACTTTTAAAGAAAAGGAAAATATTTCTTGGTTATCGTGGGTGGTCGTTTTTGCTCAAGCGTACTACTGCTAGTATGCATTTTTTCTTTGGACTTTTTTTATTGGCCCAGAAATGTCGATAATGTCAGGATGGGGCTCCGAATCACTATCTTACAGATAATGTTGAACATAAATAATATTAAATATATATAATACAAAAAGAGTATTGTTACAGAAAATATTTTCAGATTTATTGTACATTTTATTGTGAAAGAAGAGAGAAAGGAGAAAGAAAGAGAGATAGATGGAGAGCGAGAGAGAGAGAGAGAAGAGAGAGAGAGAGAGAGAGAGAGAGAGAGAGAGAGAGAGAGAGAGAGAGAGAGAGAGAGAGATGAAGTAAAATGGGACAGCAATACAGTAATAACATTAAAAAGCATACATGCACATACACAAGCATGCAACATAGCTTGATAATAATTGTATAAATGTGATTACTTTCCTATCAGTTGTATTGTAGTTTATTAATGCTCTGAGATAATGTGGGAAGTAGAGATGTTCTATTCAATTACTATATATTACATTTATTGCTGAGTACGAGATGATTAAAAAATAATAATAATAACAAAATATTCGATTAAACATATTCAACTAATGAATGAAACAGTGACCACTTGGTAATAAAATTGCTAAGACTGTTCTTACTAAAATATAAATGTTTTTTAACAGAGTATCTTTGTTTAATTTCTTTTTTAAAATGAATAATATTTAACTTAACATTTTACACTTTACATTTATATATGAAATACTTAGCTAGAAGTAGCAGGAGATCAAAGATAATATTTGTTTTAATGTTGTCTTTAAATCCAAATATGGCTAGTTCGAGAGACAGTTTTAAGTTACATAAGTGATTACAGTAGTTCGATAACCAGTTTAAAAACGAATTCCGAAACGTTTATATACAGTTACATTCCCCCAAAAGATGTTCTATTGTTTCTTTATTTACACTGCAAAAGGTACATGTTTCAGTATCAATCAGTTTTAGCTTGAAGACGAAAATATGTGTCGTTAGTATTCTGCGTAATATACTATATTGGAACCATCTTAATTTTACTTCTTATGTATTCAAATAGAATGAATGAATGAATGAATGAATGAATGTTTAATGACACCCCAGCACGAAAAATACATCGGCTATTGGGTGTCAAACTATGGTAAATGCAACAGTATTCAAATAGATACGTCTGAATATGTTAATGCGTAATAGTATAATGTTGATCCTTTTTCAGTGGAACAAAGTTTTCTTTGGACAAGCGAATCGTCTTAAGGAATGTTTGTGTCTATCTTACTAATTTTAGTTTTTTTTAAAGCCGCACACCCTAGTTCCATCCAGCGAAAATAAATTATAATTTGGTTAAAGGGACATACCCTAGTTTCAACCCGTGAAAATTAACACTAAGTTTAGTTAATCTACAAACCTGTAACACATTTGGATAAAGTTACAATTGAGTGAAACATGAGTCTTTGACTTTGAAATTGTGAAATACCCTCTAAAAATGGACTAAAACTCGACTCCATAACTGTTACTTCTCAGACGCACGTGCGTTTTTAAAACTATGAGAAATGCATTTTGTGATATTAAAAACACCAGGTGACTGAAAACACTTCGAATGTACGGAAATTGATAATCTAAACAATAAAAGCTAAGTAAAGTATGATCTGAGTTATCAAAAACGGTTATAATAGTAAAAAATATGCGTTAGTGTTTAAAAACTAGGGTATGTCCCTTTAATCTACAAACCTGTAACACACTTAGATCACGTTTTTATCAAATGGAGTAAAAAAGCAGGTTTTATATCGATAAATACCATGGGAATCCCCAAGTCCCAATTGCTTGAAATAATTTTGAAAGTTAGTATTCTGATGTCACCGGTAGATGTCGCTCGAAGCACAACAATGCCTACGTCACGACAAATTTCAGAGACTTGGGGTGCGTTCCTTTCACCTCTCCTGGACATGTTCCAACTGTTCTGTCCTGGTTGTATCCCCTCTCCAGATATCGTAAGACTTAGCACAATTATTGGTTTTAAGGGTTTGTAACGTTTTGTATTGAGACACTTACTTGTCTGAACTTTATTGTTACTGAAAATGTTCACGAACTGTGAATAAAAATCTCACAAATGAACAACAACAAATCGGATGTTGATTGCGCGAACCGTGCACGAGAAAACAAACCGAACCAAAATGATAACGGTCACGTGGTATACCAACGTCTGTGACATTGAAATGGAAATATCCCCTCTAAAAATAGATTAGACCTTGTCTGCTCAACGGTTTTTTCTCGAGTGCGCGCGGCTTTTTAAGAAATACAAAAAATGCATTTCGTGGTTTTACAAACATCAGGATTACCAGGATTACCAAAAAGCACTTCAGGTGAATGGAAATGTGTATTCTAAATAATAAAATGTAAGTAAAGTGCAATTTTATTTGTGAAAAAATGGGTTTAATAGCGAAAAACAACGCCGCAATGGTTAACAACTAGCCTGTAACTAGGGCGTGTCCCTTTAAGCCTTATTTACTACTAAACCATAGGGCCGAATTTACGTAGACTGTTTATGTAAGCATTGTTAATGTATGCGGCATAAAAAAAAAAAAAAAAAAAAATCCCATATATATAGTCAAACTTCGATAATTCGATCTTGAAGGGGACGACGAAATAGTTCGAGTTTCAGGGAGTTTGAGTTTTCAGAAATTAATATATAAAAGTTAAAATTAGCTGGAGCTTTCACTTTTAATATTGTAAGAAGCGTGCACTTCACTGCCTGCTTCTAAACTCTGAAAACTATGCATCGCCAGTTGAAAGGCGAATTAATATATAACTGTTACCCCACCCCTTTTGTTGGCATCTTCCGACTCCTGTGATACACTTATTTTGCGTACATTGTAAAAGTAAGTAAATGATATAATGAACGTTGGTGTATTTTGCAGATGTCAAAACATGGTGGAACGTAACTAACCAATAAAACACTGAATGCCGAATAACACTCAGTAGATTAGTTCACAAAATTATTTTTATAATTTTTATCATTTTAAATAAGAAAAATCGTTAAAAAGCACTAATGCAAATCAGGAACTAACATTTATTTTTTTAAAAAGCGCTAACAATTAATACAAGTACTTTTGAAGTTAACCAGACTGTATCTGAATTATGTATGACGCCATGTACGAACAATTCAATTCAATTCAATTCTTTATTCGCACATACCATATACATGATACATGAGGTAATATAATAATATAATATTTACGAACACCGACACCCAAACACAGGATCAGTGCGTTCCGCGTAGCCGGCGATCTATTATTCTGTAATTATCACCTTAATCCTCGACAGCCCAGACCACGCTTCATCTGATTGACTTGATTGAAAAGTCAGTCGTTTTTAAAATACTACCAACAACGACAGTTTGATCAATCCACACGCGTCGAGTTTTTGAGATGCATAAACAATTAAATCTTTATGGCGGGACTAAAGAATTATGTCGAGAGATCGAGGTTATCGAGTGTTCGAATTTTGAGTTTTCGAAAGTCGTTATTACTAGTTTGTATAGCAATTCGGCCGGGACCGTCGCTTCAAGTCGAGAGATCGAAATTTTCGAGAGATCAAAGGTGGAGTAATCGAAGTTTGACTGTATATATAAATCGAAATAAAAAATGATGTAAAAGTTACCAAATGTTTGACATCCAATAGACGATGATCAATAAATCAACGTGCTCTAGTGGTGGCGTTAAACAAAACAAACTTTAACTATTATAATAGCTTATTTTTACTCACCCACAAAAAAGACCTGTGAAACAAGAATGTAAAACCCAATACTGGATCACAAATATTTAAAATGTGTTTTGTTTTTAAATATTAAAACAATGTTAGCTGTGTTTGATTTCAATATCTAGTTCTCAGTTACGGATCTGAAGGACGGAGGTTTTAAAGGGACATTCCTGAGTTTGCTGCACTTTTTAAGATGTTACGACTAACAAAGACTTTTTAACGATTGTAATTACATATCAAACATATTTTTCTGCATAAAATATCAGTGACTGTATATTAAACGTGTTTCTCATCGTTCTAATATTTGTACTAGGTTAAATTTCATTTTATTTCCAAATATATATTGTTTTCGCACGTACAAAATTATTAGAAGACAAAATCCAGTTTGGGCTTCTTACAAATATTAAGACACACATTGAATGTACAGACAATGATATTCTAAACCAGAAAATATATTTAATATGTAAGTTTAATCGTGGAAATATTTTATTTTATTTTACTCCGTAAATATTTGACGGTACACGTCAAACTTTGACACGGAACTCTCTTCTTTGGTACTATGCAACCTATAGCACACGCAGCGGCAAAATAGACGACGGAAAGCAAGTGTAATTTATTTGTACAAACTGTTACATTAGTTTCGAGCCGAGTGGTTGCCAGCATGCTGTGTTAAAGGGACATTCCTGAGTTTGCTGCACTGTAAGATGTTTCCGACTAAATAAAATATTTCTACGATTAAACTTACATATTAAATATATTTTCTTGTTTAGAATATCAGTGTCTGTATATATATTCAATGTGTTTCTGGTCGTCTTAATATTTGTAAGAAGCCCAAACTGGATTTTGTTTTCAAATAATTTCGTATGTACGAAAAAACTATATTTTAGGAAATAAAACGAAATTTAACCTAGTACAAATAGTAGAACAATCAGAAACACGTTTAATATACAGCCACTAATATTCTATGCATAAAAATATATTTGATATGTAATTACAATCTTTAAAAAGTTTCTGTTAGTCGATAACATCTTAAAAAAGTGCAGCAAACTCAGGAATGTCCCTTTAACTACGATTAATTGGGCCCGTAGAAAGACTTGGTTGGCCGAGTGGTTAAGGCCGCGTGTTTTCAAATGCCACGCGAATCAGTACACAAGATTAGAACCGACACTTTGATACTTTGAGTTGTCACGTTAGACTGGGTTTTTAAAAAAACCTTTGTTGCTGCACAGTAAATGAATTCACGGACACACAACGAAACGACTTCTGCACAACAAACTGTAGTGATGTAATGGTTGTCGTCTTTATGATCTACATGAATTACAACATATTCACTCATGAATGTATCTTAGGTTGACGACCTAAAAGAAAAAGAAAAACAAAAAACAAAAACAAAAAACAACCCCATATAAGAATCCTGACTTTGTCTAGCGCGGATCCAAAGAGTACATCCCCGTAATAAAAAGCAAACCCCACAAACAACAACCACAAAAAGACCCCTCCCCCACACCCCCAAAAACCAACCCCACCAACCCCACCAACAACATCCAATAGACGATGATCAATAGATCAACGTGCTCTAGTGGTGGCGTTAAACAAAACAAACTTTAACTATTATAATAGCTTATTTTCACTCGCCCACAAAAAAAAGATCTGTGAAACAAGGATGTAAAACCCAATACTGGATCACAAATATTTAACATTTTTTTTGTTTTTAAATATTAAAGGGACATTCCCGAGTTTGCTGCCATTTTAAAGATGTTATCGACTAACAGAGACTTTTTAACGATTGTAATTACATATCAAATATATTTTTTTGCATAAAATATTAGTGGCTGTATATTAAACATGTTTCTGATCGTTCTAATATTTGTACTAGATCAAATTTTATTTTATTTCCTAAAATATGTTTTTTTTCCTACGTACGAAATTATTTGAAGACAAACTCCAGTTTGGGCTTCTTACAAATATTAAGACGACCGGAAACACATTGAATATACAGACACTGATATTCTAAACAAGTTAATATATTTAATATGTAAGTTTAATCGTAGAACTATTTTATTAGTCGGAAACATTTTACAACGCAGCAAACTCAGGAATGTCCCTTTAAAACAATTTTAGCTGTGTTTGATATCAATATCTAGTTCTCAGTTACGGATCTGAAGGACGGAGGTTTCAAGGCTCGTATAGACCGGATGCGGCGCGTCTGAACTGAACTGAACTGAACATTTATTTCTCTCAGGCCGTAATCCACGGCATATGAGGAACAATATATAATACAACAATTCACACTTTTTAACAAGATGACAGAGTAAAACTATTCACATAAGTATATCTACATAAAACGAACATGGGAATATAATTATAAATAATTGGTTTGGGTTTGCATACACAATAATAATACAATAAAGCTATGAGCCGGAGGGCTTGAAAGTATTCATAATATGTTTACAAAATATTGCAAGTTTTCGGAGGACACCAGTTTTTTTTACAATTAAATAATTCGTGAAATTTATATGTGTTTGGTTTGGATCGATAATATTTCGGTATATATTGAAGTCTGAATTGGTTAAAATATGGGCATGTAAAAATATAATGGAATTCATCTCCGATGTCGTTAGTGTTGCATAAAAAACACAATCTATCATGTAATGGTTTACGTATCCATCTACCTGTCTCTATTGGAAGATTGTGGTTTGATACTCTAAAACGTAACAATGGGCACCAATGTTTTTTTTCTAATAAATTTAAATAATTTTCGAATGCTATACTGCTTTTAAATATTTTGTAACAAGATGCTTTCGATGAAGTGTCAATATGACTGTACCATGTTTGCAAAAATTGATCTATGAGTTTTGTTGAAATAAAAAATTTCAACAATGAAGCACTATTAATACGCTCACAATGTGACCACCATATGTATGTGCAACCAATATTATCTAAAATTGATTTTATAAAAGCTATCCATTTGTGATCATAAAAATGTGTATTATAATCATTCAATAACATTCTGTACACTAATAATGATAGCTTGGACTGCTTCCCAGTAATCATCCTAAACCAAAATCCTATCATTCTTATTTTTACTGTTATATCTACCGGGAAGCATCCAAGTTCTCCATACAACATATATAATGGGGTGGATTTTCTAACAGGCAATAATAACTTTAAATATTTGCTATACAATTTTTCTATGCAGGACAGACTTTCAAAACCCCAAATTTCACATCCGTATAAAGCAATAGGTAAAACCATACAATCAAATAATTTAAGTTGGCATTGAATGGAAAGATGGCAACGTTTTCCTTGTCTAAGTGTAAAATACATAGCTTTTTGAGCTTGATCATATTGATGTTTTCGAGCATTAGTGAATTTATTGGATTTATGAAATATAATTCCAAGATATTTGTATATTTCTACATTATCTAGATTTGTGTTTCCTAAATGGAACCTTTTGGAATAATCTTTTTTATTACCACTGAAAATTAGCACTTTTGTTTTTTTACAATTTACATTTAGTTTCCATTTTGTACAATAAGAGTCGAAAATATTTAATAAATTCTGCATGTCGTCATAATTTTCGGCAAAGAGCGCTGTGTCATCAGCATATAGTAACACAAAAAGAACAATATTTGTATACAAAGTGGAATCTGTGAATAAGTTATCTATGCGGATGCCATTACAATCATTAGTTTTAAACGTATCCTCTAAATCATTGAGAAACATGGAGAATAATAGGGGCGATAAATTTTCTCCCTGTCTAACACCCATGGAACATTGAAAATAATCCGACATTGTGTTATGTGCACTAATGCATGACTTAATGTTCTGATACATGCTATATATTACTTTAAAACATTTACCATTAATACCATTTTGTATTAGTTTACCCCAAAGTCCTGTTCTCCATACTGAGTCGAATGCCTTGCTAAAATCTATAAAAGTACAATACAGTTTTTTCTTCCGTGCTTTTAGCAATTCGATGAGTCCATATAATGTAAAAATATGATCGTTCGTCGAGTACTCCTTCCTGAATCCGGCTTGAACTTCAGATAACAAATCATTAGTTTCTAAATATAATTTCAGTCTATTATTTAAAACAGCTGTAAACAGTTTCCCGAGACAACTAAGTAAAGTAATAGGTCTATAATTTTCTGGAACAGTTCTATCGCCACATTTATAGATCGGTTTGATTATGCCAACTAGCCACGAATCAGGAAAGATGCCATGTTCAAACACTAAATTAAAGAGCTTAACATACACAGGACCATACAGCCGATAGTTTGCTTAATATACTCGTTGATTATTTGGTCTATTCCGCAGGCTTTATTGTTTTTTAGATTTTTAACAACGGCGAGTATTTCTTCTTGTAATATTGATTCATTTAGCATGGTAGTGTCCTCAAAATCTATATTAAAACTTGGATCTTTTTCTTCTGTTGTGTTGTCATCACTGCTGTTTATATTTTTAAAGTAATCGTACAGAGTGTCTAAAGGGGGGAGAGTAGGGTCTTGTTTTCCTTTTAACAGTTTCCAAAAGGCGTGGGTATCATGTTGACTAAGTTCTGTGAGTCTTTGTTCTGTCTTCCAATTGTGTTTGTTAACATATTTCCGTATTACATTTCTGTAGCTTTTACTGGCATTCAAAAGTCGTTGCTTATTATCAGGTGTTTTTCGTTGTTTGTATGCTGATCTCGCTTCTGTATACTTTCTTCTTAGTGTTCTGCAATGATTGCCAAACCATGCTTTGTTACGGGTATTTTCACGCTTGTGTCTGGCTCTGACGCGGGCTTGCGTGTAACCGAAAGTGTCGGCTGCGGTGTCAACAAATAGGGTACCAATACTCTCCACTGCACCATTCAGCTTTTCTTTCGAGAAGTGTTCACACAGTTCATTTAATATTACGTTTATGTCGTTGACTGTTTCTTTGTTTATATTTTCACTATAGTGTTTAGCCTCTTTAGTATTCCATTTCCTTGGGGTGAGTTCATTATTAATGACGGCGTGGTGTTTACCACTAGCTGTATGGATATTCAGTCGCATTGTTAATGGATTGTGAATGTCCGAGAATAGTGGTTCGAATTCGTTGACCTTGAATTTAAGAATTCTTTCCAAAACTGTGAATGAGGCTATGGCATAATCTATTACACTCGATCCTTTGCAAGTAGGTTGTCCTATACCCCGATCTTCGCCGACTCTTCCGTTCACTAAATACAAATTACTATTTTTACAAAGATCAATTAGTTTATATCCGTGACCGTTAGGTCTACTGGTATCTTGACTCGCTCTTTGTATGGAATGCCAATATTTAATAAGTTGTTAGGTTCATTCATAAAATCGGAGATATCAGAAATGAGTGTGTTATTAGTATGTTCACCATCACAACTCACATAATCTACAAGCAAACTCGTTTTAGCATTAAAATCGCCGATCAAAAGAACATTATTTCCACTTAAGAGTTTCTCGTTCACTTCGTCTTGTATTGTGTTAAACGTATCATGGTTAAAATAGGGCGAGCCTACAGGGGGTATATATACAATTCCAATAACAGTGCTTAATACATCTCCCTGTGAAATAGCGTTAGAAAGAGTAAACCATAATACATATTGGGATACAGTTTTATGAATATGTACTTGATCTGTGAGCTTATTTTTAATTGCCAGGCATATGCCCCCTGATCTTACATTGGATTCAATATTTCTATTATTAGTAAAAATTGTATAACCTGGTATTTCTACGTGATCAATATCGTTAAGTTTAGTTTCAACTAAACATATTAAATCATATTGATTGATAAAATCTATAAATTCTGGAATATCCAGTCTGCTGCTGAGACCACACACATTTAAATATACAATATCTACATAGTCACATACGCTTATTCCCTCTGAATAAGAATGTACACGGGGAATATTTACAGTTTCGTATTCACTTGGTGTTGACAAGTCCTGACCGGTGTCTCTCCTCCGGCGTCCCTATGGTCGATATTCCCTTGGTGAGAAATTACGTGCACGTTTGTTTGGGTTTTCATTCGGAGGACTGTACGGATGCGCATCGTTGGGCCTATCGTGGGGTGCACTATCGGGAAACCAGCGTTTACCGTCAATAAAAAGTTTATCAACAACAAGTGAGGCACGGAGTCCACGACGCTGCGCTTCTTTGTACTTCGGCCATAACTCCTTTCTGCGTTGAACGATCTCGTAAGGGAATTGTTCGCTTACACCAAAGTTTGTTCCCTTGAGCACTTTTGAGCTTCTTCTGATGTTTTCACGATCTTTATATCGTTCGAATTTTGCTACGATTGGCCGCGGTCTTGTTGGATTTGACGGAGGTTGTTGGATTTGACGGAGGTTTCAAGGCTCGTATAGACCGGATGCGGCGCGTCATAAACCGAAATACATTAGTTTCAGTGACAGCGTCTAGACTGGATGCATGTGATGAGTGCGTCTGCAAAACGCATGCGGCCAGCCGCAATGAAATGTGGTGTATATGCCCAAAACGCATGCAGCCAGCCGGAATGAAATATGGTGTATATGCCCAAAACGCATGCGGCCAGCTGCAATGAAATGTGGTGTATATGCCCAAAACGCATGCGGCCAGCCGGAATAAAATATGGTGTATATGCCCAAAACGCATGCGGCCAGCCGCAATGAAATATGGTGTATATGCCCAAAACGCACGAGGTCAGCCGCAATGAAATATGGTGTATATGCCCAAAACGCATGAGGCCAGCCGCAATGAAATATGGTGTATATGCCCAAAACGCATGCGGCCAGCCGCAATGAAGTATGATGTATATGCCCAAAACGCATGAGGCCAGCCGCAATGAAATATGGTGTATATGCCCAAAAACGTAAACTGCAGACGCATCAGGCGCAACAGTCGGGATGATGCACGCACGCGCCACATCCAATCTATATAAACTGGCTTCGTAAATTCGGCCCACAATGGTTGAGGTTTACCACACATATTACTGGATATCGGTGGTCGTGGTGTGTATGGTGATTATGGTGATTGTGGTGGTGGTGGTGGTGGTGGTGGTGGTGGCGTCTTATAGGAACTATCGGGGCGAGACGTAGCCCAGTTGTACAGCGCTCGCTCGTTGCGCGATCGGTGTGGGATCGATCCCCGTCGGTGGGCCCATTGGGCTATTTCTCGTTCTAGTCAGTGCACCACGACTGGTATATCAAACCCCGTGGCATGTACTACCCTGTCTGTGTGATGGTGCATATAAAAGATCCCTCTCTGCTAATCGAAAAGAGTAGCCCATGAAGTGGCGATAGCGGGTTTCCTCTCTCAATATCTCTTAACCATATGTTGACGCCATAGAACCGTAAATACAATGTGTTGAGTGCGTCGTTGAATAAAACATTTCTTTCCTTATAAGAAATATCATATGTACGTAATGGCGGCGTCCCCAAAAAGTATTTATGTATAGTAATATACTTAGCCCCCAAAAAAAGTTTAGCAATTTGGTAAATGTGCTTAAAGGGACATTCCTGAGTTTGATGCATTGTAAGATGTTTCTGACTAATAAAATAGTTCTACGATTAAACTTACATATTAAATATATTTTCTGGTTTAGAATATCAGTGTCTGTATATGCAATGTGTTTCTGGTCGTCTTAATATTTGTAAGAAGCCCAAACTGGACTTTGTCTCCAAATAATTTCGTACGTACGAAAAAATATATTTTAGGAAATAAAATGAAAATTAACCTAATGCAAATATTATAACGATCAGAAACAGGTTTAATATACAGCCACTAATATTCTAAACAAGAAAATATATTTAATATGTAAGTTTAATCGTAGAAATATTTTATTAGTCGATAATATCTTAAAACATTGAAGCAAACTCAGGAATGTCCCTTTAAATAAAAGAAAACAAAGAAAATAAATTGAAACATTATTTGTCAGTATAAGTAACAGGAGATTTTCAAAACAAAACGAAATGTGTCACTGTCACGTCGTTAAATGGTGCTTGGGGGTCCATACACGAAAATTTGAAAATTGTCAGTAACGTTTCTGAGCATATTGGGCATTGGCAGTGGTACAAAGTCGCCTCAGGCCTCAGTCATATCCCTTTGCCGATCAGAGCTGGATTTAGCCGCTGCAGTGCCCGTACCAAACCGGTTTAGTCCAGGCAATCTATACCCAAATATATGGTATTCCCATCACAAATTACAAATAATAATAAAATTAACAAGCTTTGCTCAGAACACAGTTCGGAATAATATATTAAAAATGTAGAAAAATATAATGAGTGGAACAGATAGTAATTTGGCTTTAAAGTTAGTGTATTCTGAGTACTGATGTCATCAATATTACATTAGTCCATTATATTTGAAAAACTTACTCCTAAGGGCATTTGGTGCCTAAAGTGACAATTCAATTGATCTTACATAATTTAAGGATGCTGATTTAAAAAAAAAATGTTACCAATTAATATTTTCATTATTTATCCTTGAAAATTCAAGATGGCCGCCACATTATATACTAAAACATGAAATGTAATGTCTAGACTTTCAACTGAGGTGCATTCATAATATTAATAGTTATTCCTATGTTTTATATGTCTACGAATTGATATATGTTATCTATATGGTGAGGTTGATATATGTTATCTATATGGTGAGGTTGATATATGTTATCTATATGGTGAGGTTGATATATGTTATCTATATGGTGAGGTTGATATATGTCATCTATATGGTGAGGTTGATATATGTTATCTATATGGTGAGGTTGATATATGTCATCTATATGGTGAGGTTGATATATGTTATCTATATGGTGAGGTTGATATATGTCATCTATATGGTGAGGTTGATATATGTCATCTATATGGTGAGGTTGATATATGTCATCTATATGGTGAGGTTGATATATGTCATCTATATGGTGAGGTTGATATATGTCATCTATATGGTGAGGTTGATATATATCATCTATATGGTATGGTTGATATATGATATCTATATGGTGAGGTTGATATATGTCATCTATATGGTGAGGTTGATATATGATATCTATATGGTGAGGTTGATATATGATATCTATATGGTGAGGTTGATATATCAATATTCTATATGGTGAGGTTGATATATGTCATCTATATGGTGAGGTTGATATATGTCATCTATATGGTGACAATTGATATATGTCATCTATATGGTGAGGTTGATATATGTCATCTATATGGTGAGGTTGATATATCATTATCTATATGGTGAGGTTGATATATGTCATCTATATGGTGAGGTTGATATATGTTATCTATATGGTGACTTTGATATATGTTATCTATATGGTGAGGTTGATATATGTCATCTATATGGTATGGTTGATATATGTTATCTATATGGTGAGGTTGATATATGTCATCTATATGGTGAGGTTGATATATGTCATCTATATGGTGAGGTTGATATATGTTATCTATATGGTGAGGTTGATATATGTTATCTATATGGTGAGGTTGATATATGTTATCTATATGGTGAGGTTGATATATGTTATCTATATGGTGAGGTTGATATATGATGGGTCTACAATGTCAGGAATGTCCCTTTAAAGCTCAGGATTAACATATGCATTAGTGTTTTTCAATCAGAATTTGGTGAGAATAATACATTAAAAATATATCTAATAGTAAAGTTAATAATTTGAACTTTGTTTGAAGGAAGTTCCTGATAATGGCAGGGTCACATTAAGTTATAATAAACATTTTAGAGAACTTCTGACAATAACCCTTTTTTGTTGCGTGGCAAAATAAGTTTACTAAATAAAGTATAAGATGCAGAATAACATTTCATTGCAACAAACATAAGAAATTTAGAGATTTCTTTAAAGCACTGTGTATGTAATAATTTGTTACATTACCAGAAGAAATGTTACGTATTTGACTATTGTTTATATTTGATATATTCGTTGACAATTCAGCATTATGATTTATTTATACACTGACCCACATTGAAACGTAACAGAACTAGTGTATTATTTTGTTTTCTTGTAATACATGATCCACATTGTTATTTTGTGAGTCAGCTTGTTATCCCAGACCTGAAATAATAGGTGTATTCACAGATTTCATAATCAGTTTATACATCTATTACAGCAATTAAAAGTACTGGATATATTTGTGTTTTAAATGTCGCAGTGTTTATGAAAATATAGACGTTTTTTTTTTTTATATATTGGGCTATTTCTCGTTCCAGCCAGTTCACCACGACTGGCATATCAGAGGCCGAGGTATGTACTATCCTGTCTGTGAAATGGTGCATATAAAATATATCTTGCTACTAATTGACATTATTATGTAGATGGTTTTCTCTCTAAGACTATACGCCACAATTACCAATAATGTTTGACATCCAATAGCACATGATTAGTAAAGAAGTGCCCTATACAAAGTTTAACTGTATTAACCGTAATGTGATATCTGGGGGCCGCTCAAAGCGCATCACCGGTCTCGGTGGAGTCGTGGTTAAGCCATCTGACACAAGGCTGGAAGGTAGTGGGTTCGCAGCCCAGTACAGGCTCCCACTCAAAGCGAATTTTACGACTCAGTGGAACAATCGTTCTCCCTATTTTTAATAGCTTGAATAAGATTATGAATCATAACAAATTTTAACACGAGAAAACGTATACACCGCATATGTCTAATTAACTTTCCATGCCCCCCCCCCACCCCCTCCATCCCTGGGTGGCAATGACTGGCAGTTACATATCAACTGAGACCGGCCTCGGTGGCGTCGTGGTTAGGGCATCGGTCTACAGGCTGGTAGGTACTGGGTTCGGATCCCAGTCGAGGCATGAGATTTTTAATCCAGATACCGACTCCAAACCCTGAGTGAGTGCTCCGCAAAGCTCAATGGGTAGGTGTAAACCACTAGCACCGATCAGTGATCCATAACTGGTTCAACAAAGGCCATGGTTTGTGCTATCCTGCCTGTGGGAAGCGCAAATAAAAGATCCCTTGCTGCTAATCGGAAAGAGTAGCCCATGTAGTGGCGACAGCGGGTTTCCTCTCAAAATCTGTGTGGTCCTTAACTATATGTCTGACGCATATAACCGTAAATAAAATCAGGGCCGTACCCTCCGGGGGGGCAGGGGGGGCAGCTGCCCCCCCTGAGAATCTTGTCCTTTTTTTTTTTAGTAATTCATGTCAGGAAATCATGCCCGGACTTCTAAGGGGGGGGTTCCGCGTTCTTGGACAAGTCTTTTTTTTGTTTTATATATAAAAAGTAGGAAATCATGCCCCCCCCCCCCCCCCCCAATTTGTTTTATATATAAAAGTAGTGACCCCCCCCCCCCCCCCCCAACTAGGATTTTGATCAGGGTACGGCCCTGAAAAGTTCAAGATTTAATCTTTATAGTATGTTAAAAATTATTTATAAAATTTAGTGCCCCCCCCCCCCCCCCCCCCCCCCCCCCATGGATTTTGGTCAGGGTACGGCCCTGGCTAAGTCAGTACATTTGGACACTTAAGGATAGATTCATCCCATACACCATTAAGTGGAAAATTTTGCCTAGTTTTGTACGTAAACGTAAATCTACGACAAAACCAACAATTCTTATTACTATTATAGTTCAACAAATATAGTTTGAAGAACACACATTTCATTTTCTTTTGTCCGTAAAATACTCCAGCTTCCGTAATGATGTAATTTTCTGCGTAAAATAGACGCCAAACCGGTATAACTGCTAGTAACAGACGTAAACTTACGATGTTTCGTGAGATGGGCCCTTGGTTCGTACAGTACTGGGTTAACAGCCCGGAACCGGCTCCCACTTAGAGCGAGTTTAGCTACTCAGTGGGTAGGTGTAAGGCCACTGCGCCAGCTTCCCTCTCACTAACCACTAACAACTAACCACTAACCTGCTGTCCTGGAGAGACAGCCCAGATAGATTAGGTGTGTGCCCAGGACAGCGTGCTTGAACCTTAATTGGATATAAGCACAAAAATATGTATAAATAAAACGAAATCAAATCAACGACCGTGTTCCGGGGTTCTTACAAATATTTTTGAAATATTTTCTCCAGTATTACTATTGCTTCCGGTATTGTTTTTGTTTTTGTGTTGTTGTTTTGTGTGTGTGTGTTTTTTTTGTGTGTTTTTTTTTTTTAATTGACTATGCCTACGAATTGAACTGAACTGAAAAAAAACCAATCAGACGTATTATTTAACGACACTTCAGTACGAAAAACATAACGGCTTTTGGTTGTCATGGGTAAATTGTCTATCAACACAAACATTCTAAAATCATCAATAAAACATACAGAGTAATCAGGCGATAAAGAGTCACAATAGCTATGGCGTAAACCACCAACATACAAACTTTTTTCTTTTTTTAAAAGACAGACAAAGATAAGGAAAAAAAGAACACTAAAACTACTTCCTTCCACAAAACAAACGTAATGGCATACCATGGAAACAGTGTATGTGTCTGTGGTAAATACGTTAAAACACCACCACGAATTGCATGCGAATGTGAATGGTGGGTTGCAATCAATTTTGTTCCGAATTATCCACACGTATATATAAAGAAAATTGCTAAAACAAATTACATATATTTATTGAAATTTTCGTATGCAGATGATACTGTAATTTTCTCCGAAACTCCTGAAGGTATGCAATATGCTTTAGATATATTTAATGACTCTTGGAATCTTAGCATTAATGTGAGTAAAACAAAAGTTGTGATTTTTAGCAAGAGAAAATCGAGGTATAATGTTGAATTTATGCTGCAAGATGAACGATTGGAAATTGTTGATTATTACTGTTATTTAGGAATTTGTTTTAAATGTAATGGGACTTTTTCTAAATGCAAAGCAACATCTTGTAGACCAAGCTCAAAAATACGGAACAATAGCATACCAGTTCATATACAATTAAAACTTTTTGATTCAATGGTTGAACCGATTTTATTATATGGATCAGAAATTTGGGGTTATGAAAATTTACAAATAATAGAAAACATTCATCTCCAGTTTTGCAAACGGATTTTGAAGGTAAAAAAATGTACCCCAAATTTTATGGTATATGGAGAATTAGGAAGGTTCCCTTTAGAAATACAAGTAAAGGTACGAATGGTGTCATTTTGGAGTAAACTGGTTAAAGACGAAAATAAACTTAGTAGTATTTTATATAAATTAATGTTCTCTTTAAACAGTGGTGAAGGGAATTCAATTTAAATGGTTGAAATTCATAAAAAGTATTTTCGATAACTCGGGAATGGAGTACATCTATATGAATCAAAATAATGATTTCAAATCGTATAATCAAGAATTAAAACAAAACCTCTGTGATCAATTTATACAATAGTGGTTCTCGGAAATTACAAACTATTCTAGGGGTCAATTTTATACATTATTTAAAAACAGAATTTTATTTCGAAACCTATTTGTGGAGATTATCGAATCAAAATAGATGCTGGATAACTAAATTGCGTACGTCAAATTTAAGATTACCAATCAAAACTGGTAGATGTTTTAAAGTTCCTAGAGAAAATAGAATATGCAAACTTTGTAATACCGATATTGGAGATGAATACCATTATTTATTTAATTGTAAAAATGATCATATTGAAAACATTAGAAGAAAATATATAAAACAATATTATAGAATTAATCCTAGCGTTTTTAAAATGAAAGGTATGCTGTCATTATGTAATGCACCATTATTAAAAAAAATAGCTATATTTATTAAAAGATTATCTTGTCTTGTGAACTGACTTTTCTCCGCATATTTTAGCTAGTTTGTTTGCATATCTTGTGTTCTGTTAATTATAGATACTTCTCTGCTGACGCCTGGGTGGGGGTCAGCCATTACTTCCTCGAGAGATAAATATATATATATATATATATTCCTCGTGTTGGGGCCTTTGTCAAAGTAATGCATATACGCGAGGAAGCGGGAGTACGTGTCTTTAAATAACTTCCATAATAAAGTCTTCATGTTTTTACGATGGCATCTTGGGACATGCTTTTTACTTCGTAGCGTTTCTTCTTGCTTTCGAAACAGTCATGATTGATGTCGATTTCACGTTCCACCATGAAACGTATGCCTTCGTTTTCCAGACACAAACATTCTAAAATCATCAATAAAACATACAGAGTAATCAGGCGATAAAGAGTCACAATAGCTATGGCGTAAACCACCAACATACAAACTTTTTTCTTTTTTTAAAAGACAGACAAAGATAAGGAAAAAAAGAACACTAAAACTACTTCCTTCCACAAAACAAACGTAATGGCATACCATGGAAACAATATTATAGAATTAATCCTAGCGTTTTTAAAATGAAAGGTATGCTGTCATTATGTAATGCACCATTATTAAAAAAATAGCTATATTTATTAAAAGATTATCTTATTTTGTGAACTGACGTTTCTCCGCATATTTTAGCTAGTTTGTTTGCATATCTTGTGTTCTGTTAATTATAGATACTTCTCTGCTGACGCCTGGGTGGGGGTCAGCCATTACTTCCTCGAGGGATAAATATATATATATATATATTCCTCGTGTTGGGGCCTTTGTCAAAGTAATGCATATACGCGAGGAAGCGGGAGTACGTGTCTTTAAATAACTTCCATAATAAAGTCTTCATGTTTTTACGATGGCATCTTGGGACATGCTTTTTACTTCGTAGCGTTTCTTCTTGCTTTCGAAACAGTCATAATTGATGTCGATTTCACGTTCCACCATGAAACGTATGCCTTCGTTTTCCAGATATATGTCAGGGCCGTACCCTCCGGGGAGGCAGGGGGGGGGGGGCAGCCGAGAATCTTGTCCTTTTTTTTTTAGTAATTCATGTCAGGAAATCATGCCCCGGACTTCTAAAAGGTTCCGCGTTCTTGGACAAGTCACAATTTGTTTTATATATAAAAAGTAGACACCCCCCCCCCCACTAGGATTTTGATCAGGGTACGGCCCTGAAAAGGTCAAGGTTTAATCTTTATAGTATGTTAAAAATTATTTATAAAATTTAGTGCCCCCCTATAGATTTTGGTCAGGGTACGGCCCTGAAAATGTGTTGAATAAATAAATAAAACATTTCTTTCTTTTTTTCAAAACACCGTTTAAACGTTTATACCCCTGTCACACTCTACTGCGATCACGAAAAGTAAGCGCAGTAAGGTCTCTGAGAACGCTTTGGTGACGCTGTGGAAACTGTCAATGATGGGAAAGGGTCGCCATGAGCTATCTCCCGCGCCCTAAACCTCGGCGCTTGTTACGAGCGCAGCGAGTCGGCGCTCTGACGGTGTAATGACGTAGTACAGTCGCCATGGCAACGAACCACGTGAGCGTATAGAAAACAATCAGAGACTTCCCGACAGGTGGCGCTCGTGCACTATACACCATCCCGGTTTCAAAACTTGTAGGGCAACCTAGGGAGACACCACAGCATCGTAGAAGTCTAAAATTAACGAGCTACTCTCGATTCACTAATATCAAAACCTATATTAGCTAGGCCATTTACCTTTCGACCGACCGTTCAAAATTGCGCCAAATTCCCTCAATCAAAATTGCGCACCCTTTTCTCTTTGGCATTTAACTGCTCCATTCAAATTCCATAGCACCACCCCCACCCCCACCCACCTGCTACCGATTTGATCGGGCTGCTGGTGCTCCCTTGCACCTGCCAGTGCAGGCGGTCCCTCCTCTCCCCTCCCCCCACCTTTCCTATCTTTGACGGAGGAGCCTTCTGCTTCAGCTTGTTCTGAATGT
Source organism: Gigantopelta aegis (assembly GCF_016097555.1). Lineage (NCBI taxonomy): Eukaryota > Metazoa > Mollusca > Gastropoda > Neomphalida > Peltospiridae > Gigantopelta > Gigantopelta aegis. The sequence goes on from NC_054712.1 coordinate 21,365,862, forward strand.
GCACGTAAAGCCCTATGACATGACATGACATAAACTTGTTTGTATCGCACCGATCGGTATATCCACTCTATTATTACCGACCTAATTGTAAGCATGTATGTGACTGAAGCGTAGAACAGCTAAAAAGAAAAGTAAATAATAAAAATCTAAGAAATTCCACAGTTGGTGGTTAAAAAAAAAAAAAAATATGGAAGAAAAAAAAAGAAAAAAAAAAGGAACAAAATAATGTTTAAATCATATCGTGGGTTTTCCCAACATGTAGGCTACTCCCTACCGTTCTTACAACTTTATCATATATCCACCATGCCAAAACCATTAAATGTGTACATATTTGACTGATAATACTTGAGTGTTTGCAATAAAAAAAAAAAAACCGGTAACAGCATTTAATAGTTTTAATTTGTAAAACGCCACGTTCCATTCTTCGCCGTTTACTTCCGGGTTCTATGTTATCGCGATTTAATATGGAGATACACGTGTTTATTTCCACAAATTATTCGTTTGCACAGTAGTGTAAAGTCAACCAAATTAGTCAACATAATTATTTTTTAATAAATTATTTCAAGAAAATAAAAACCCCAAAACTCAACCCAAACAAAATTATTAAAGTTATGGTAACGCAAATAAATATTATATATATATATATATATATATATATATATATATATATATATATATATATATATATATATATATTCAATGTAAAATCAAAAATTAAAAAAATATATATATGTATACATGCAATAAAATTATCTAAAAAATCAGTAACATACATATAATTACAGAAATAAATACTAAATTTTCAAATGATGAAAAATAAATAGGAAATTTAAAATATTAAATATACTGTTTTTTGTTCTTAATTTTCTTTTTCTTTTTTTACATGTAAGTAGAAATATAACAATGCTTTTTTATGCACATTTTAATAAAATTAGAAATGATAGTGGTATTGTTTTGCAATATTTATAATTTGTTAATGTAAATAATTAAATTTGTGTGTACAAAATGACATAATCTGATAGGAATTCTGATTTCACTGAGCCTGTTTTAACATAAATGTATTTGACATACCAGTATCAAAATATTCTACCTTTCAGTACTTATATCAAGAAAAGTCCACTGTAAATTATTTTAATCATGGTTCATACCAAGAAAATGCACGACTTTCCATGATTTCCACTGATAACAAAATTAACAGCAATTGAAAACTGCTTTGGACATTATACGTTTTTTTTCTCTCCGAAGGCTGTAAGAGTAATAAATTATAAATTAAAGAAACAAAATACTGGCATTTTACAAATGTGGATTTCTAAAACCAGATGCAACAAGAAATAATTATGACTCACTTAACATTAATTCCAAGAGATGCATTACATGCAGTATCCACACATGACTTGTTTCATGTTCAATATATGATCACAATTACTTGCTTAGCATGTACATATACGGTATTGAATAAGTACATAAATAATAACTATCTGGTATTTACATTTAAACATAAAAGGAAGAAAATAAAATATTTCAACGAGATTTTATTCAAATAATATATAAATAATATATATATATTTTTAAATCCACACACCGAGAATGGATAGGTTTTTGCTAATGACATACACAGACGTCTCGTTTTCCTGCGATTCACTGTTTGTTTGGGTTTTTTTTATTATTTTTTTATTTTGTCATATACTAGATTCGTTATGCAGTCCAGACATTCTTTGTGCAATGCCTCATCATCTGAAAAAAATATGACCACGTTTCTTGTTCGTACAGAGGTGGACAAAGTAATTTTATACGACCAGTGGCTTCAAATCACACAACCGAACAGCTGTTTAAAGCGAGACCCTAGGGCGTATAGTAACGAAGCGACCTATAAGGGGGAGATAATTTCTGGGTGTTCGCCATTGTGGGCGTAGCAACAACGCATAGACGCATCTTGGGGTCGCACAAATCGTCCCCTGCGACTGGTGTGCGACTGCTGTACGCTTATTGGGCTCTCAATACGTGCCTCTCCCGATCTTATTGCGCTGTTACTGCGTTTCTACTACGCTTTATGGGCTTGTTTCTGCTCATTCTACGTCCACAATTGCGCTGCCACTAAGACTACGACGCTCGTTATCCGTCGAAGGCGTTGTTCCGACGTTTGCAATAGGTCCAAAGTGCGATCCCACTTCAATTGCACCCCCCCCCCCCCCCCATTTTGGTACAAATACAGCATCATCTATACACAATCAGTGTGCATCTGCTCTTCATCTGTACCAAATATGCAGTCTCGCTGATCTTCCCCATCTCTGTCGCCTTGTCTTCCCAGAGCTTATCCTTCCTTTGTTTGTCTTTATAGATGTTCAGTTTCTTGTTATACAGGCTATTTACCTGAAGCGGTCAGGCCCTTTTTAAGGGCCCTATGGACAACCTAGGGAGACAACACAGTATCATAGAGGTCTAATTAACGAGCTACTCTCGATTCACTAATGTCAAAACCTATATTAGCTCCGGAACTTTCTTTTTGACCGACCGTACAAAATTGCGCCCAAATTCCTCAATCAAACTTGCGCACCTTTTCTCTTTTGGCATAATTCTTGCTCCATTCAAAATTCCATAGCACCATTAGCCTACCCCCACCCCCCCCCCCCCCTTTCCGCCTGCTACCGACCACGGTCGGGCTGCTGGTGCTCACTTGCACCTGTCAGTACAGGCGGTTCCCCCCCCCCACCTTTCCTGTCCTGGACGGAAGCGCCGGCCGAGGCCGGCTCTTGTGCCCAAGACAGGCGTGCGCTACAACAGCTTGCTCTGAATGTGCACGTAAAACCCTATGACCTGACCTGACCTGACCTGTTATACAGGCGATCCTTTTCCTGTATCCACTCAGCCATGGCTTCCTCCTCTGCCAGAGTGAGGTCTGTGGTCTTCTTGACCTTCTTTACTTTGATAAGGGAGGCTGGGCTGGCATCTCTAGAGGATGGCTCAGCTATACTACTCTTCTCTGGAGGGTCTTCCTCATGGGAGCTGTGAGAGACTCAGATGGGGGAGGACTGGGCCACCGTGGAGACTGTGATGGAGACGGCCTTCCTCGACCCCTGCCTCGTCCTCTGGACACTGGAACCATCCCTCATGATTCTAAATAGCAAATTTTATCTTTTGTCAGCAAGGTTCGACATAACACCGCGACGCTTCCATCGTGATTTGTTATCCCTTTTCTAGAGGGTGGATGGTTAAAGAGTTCGATCAAGAGAATGTGGGTGTGGATAATGTTTTTGGTATGTTTCCATCAGAGAACTGTTATGGGCACAACCTCCGACTCGGCCAGAGAGTTCTGCCCACGACAGGGAGGTCGATCGCGAGTTCGTAACACTGTTTATAATACATGTATTATCATCGAGGTATGTTCTGAAACACAAAGGATATATCAAAGAGTAAACAATTCAGATTAGTGCAGGTATTTACAACTCCATTTCGCACACTTCGAATATTTGAAACCAAGATGGATATTTGTTTCTGGGTCCTGAATTTTGTTTACAACATCATTACTTAGTTGTATTAATGATAAAACAATAATAGTTAGGTTATGGTCATAATCTTTAACAGACAAAAAGTAAAGTTGTCATTGCTGAAACAATTAAACCATAGGGTAGCAATGATTTAAACTGTTTGTATTCACAGGAAAAGACGCCACAATTTATTTTAAATATAAAATGGGTGCAGTACCTATACGTGTTCATCTTCAGATTAAAAAAGTAAAACCAAAAAAAAAGTAATGTTTTATTTAACGACGCACTCAACACATTTTATTTACGGTTATATGGCGTCAGACATATGGTTAAGGACCACACAGATTTTGAGAGGAAACCCGCTGTCGCCACTACATGGGCTACTCTTCCGATTAACAGCAAGGGATCTTTTATTTGCGCTTCCCACAGGCAGGACAGCACAAACCATGGCCTTTGTTGAACCAGTTAAGGATCACTGGTCGGTGCAAGTGGTTTACACCTACCCATTGAGCCTTGCGGAGCACTCACTCAGGGTTTGGACTCGGTATCTGGATTAAAAATCCCATGCCTCGACTGGAATCCGAACCCAGTACCTACCAGCCTGTAGACCGATGGCCTGCCACGACGCCACCGAGGCCGGTCCACCTACCCATTGAGCCTTGCGGAGCACTCACTCAGGGTTTGGAGTCGGTATCTGGATTAAAAACCCCATGCCTCGACTGGGATCCGAACCCAGTACCTACCAGCCTGTAGACCGATGGCCTACCACGACGCCACCGAGGCCGGTACTTCAGATTAAAAAGTCCGATAAACACTCGGTAAATTAAAGTGACAGACTCTAGATTTTAAAAACTAGGCCTACGGCGTATAGGTAGTACTAAACCAAATAACTTCCGGCTGGGTCAAAGTTCGAGGTGCACCCAACTTTTGATAGAGAAGTGAACACCACAAGTCCTGTGATTGGTTATAAATGTGAGTGTGTTGGTTGTAAAAAATAATAATTTCATCTGGGTAAAATAAAAAGTGCAATTTTATTTCATCTAGTACCAATGTGTCAAGTAGCCTTGTGCTTGAAACATGTATGGGGTACCTGTAAAAAAAAAGTACTCGAATTTTGTGCGAAACTAGGGTAGTCATAGACGCTACCCGTTATCTCAGAAACGAGCAGCTTGACCCCCATTTTTTTTCTGATTCACTTTAAGTGTAAGGGGTGGTAGTATTTATATCCGTGGCGTTTATGTCGGTTGATACGTTGCAGGTAGGAGTTTTAGCCACATATGTTACTATTGTCGTCTATGGGATTTGATTTGGTAGTATACACCCTGCATGCGTTTTTGAGAAGCTGACAAATAGTTTGCCATTAGATCAGCAGTTCAAAGTGTATGCTGACAACTATAGTCCGTGCCACTGAGAACGCCTTTTTTCATACTATGGAATTTACTACAAGTTATTTATTTTTGAGCCGATTGTTTTCTAAATATGGTACATTGGCATTGTATGCATGAATAAAGTAAAAACAAATGCAAAACAAGGAACTAAAACAAAACAACAGAAGGCACTATGAGTTCATGGTTGAAGATAGTTAAAGTTAGTTTTGTTTAACGGCACCACTATATCACATTGATTTATTAATCATCGGCTAATGGATATGAAACATTAATTTTGGTCATTTTGACATATAGTTTTAGAGAGGAAACCCGCTACATTGTTCCATTAGTAGCAAGGAATCTTTTATATGCAGTATCCCACAGACAGGATTCGCGCCTTGCAGCAAGTTGTTCTACTTATTTTAAGTGGGTCATGGTTTGTCTTCAGTCTGCTACTGATAGCGACAGTTGAGGGTGGAGACACTTTGAAGCCACGGTAAAATAACGTGAACATTTCGACACCGTATCATATATGATCAGGGCTTTAGATTGCACCAAAGTCGAGACGACAAACGTTGTGCTCCAAATATATATATGTCCAAAATAATTATGCTCAAATTACAAACATGTTGACCTCAAAATAGTTAACCGCAAAACCACTGAAATATTTAAGTTTAATTACATTAAAATAACTTGACATGCATTTCTGAATATTGACAACTCTCCAGCAGCTGTTCATGACAGTACTGAACTAAAAGGACCTTTCTGTGCTCACAAAAGACAAAATTCCCCGTTGTGCCCAAATTAGTGAGATCTAAAGCTCTGATGATACACTTGGTATTCAAAATTTAAAACTTAATGTATCAAGTGTTCCAAAATTATATTTGTGGGTTTTCTTGCACCGTTTGCCGATTGTTCACCAACTGTCATATCTTTGGCATCACCTTATTTATTATCTACATAGTTCAAGATATTCAGGGGAATATAACCAGTATGACCCACGTGCGCCATAATGATTTCACGTGCACAACGAATGACGTAATGTTGTGAAGCGACGTCATAACTTAAATTAATGCGGCTTCCCCAGTGTAAACGCTTATCAAAATGACGTCATTTCTGAACTGACGTAGTTTCGTTATGTTTGAAATGTTTTTAGTTACGTTTGAAACGTTTTGACATGATCCTAGCTTGTTATTCGTGAAAATAAGATTTTGAATAATATGGATAAAAAAGAAATTATTACACTCGCGTGTGAATCGTACTGATTTTATGAAACTCATGTCAGGATGGATGTATTACGCTCGATCTCGCTCGCGTAATACTATAATCCGGACACTCATTTGGTAAAATCAGTACGACACACAAGCTCATGTAACAATCTCTATATAGGGTGTATACTACCAAATCAAATCCCATAGACGACAATAGTAACATATATGTGGCTAAAACTCCTACCTGCAACGTATCAACCGACATAAACGCCACGGATATAAATACTACCACCCCTTACACTTAAAGTGAATCAGAAAAAAATGGGGGTCAAGCTGCTCGTTTCTGAGATAACGGGTAGCGTCTATGACTACCCTAGTTTCGCACAAAATTCGAGTACTTTTTTTTTTACAGGTACCCCATACATGTTTCAAGCACAAGGCTACTTGACACATTGGTACTAGATGAAATAAAATTACACATTTGTTTTACCCAGATGAAACTATTATTTTTTACAACCAACACACTCACATTTGTAACCAATCACAGGACTTGTGGTGTTCACTTCTCTATCAAAAGTTGGGTGCACCTCCAACTTTGACCAAGCCGGAAGTTATTTGGTTTAGTACTAACTGCAGAGAGAACAAGTTTTTCAACATTTCTTTTAGGCTGACTGGTATATATAAGTCAAATATATAAATATAGCCAGAAGATCCTAACCTACCCCATAGTTTGCATCCCCATGTATGGGGTTTGCTTGGCATGTAAAGACGCAAATGAGACCTTCCCTTGAAAGGGATAATGATTTCGTCAACATAGTGACACTTTTCTGGTGGTATAGTCAAGACGTTTTTCCGCATTGCCTCAAAACAATTTCTAATATTCTTACACACCCTTGGTGAGAACACCATGCGTATTTTTAATAACACATAGTTGTTTACACACGTATGTCTGTAAACAATTTCAAGACATACTACTTGCTGCTCCAAGGTGATGACCAGGTCACAAATGCCATCCGTCCAATAAAAAACAGCACGATGGATATCGAATAAACTGTGACGTATAGTTAACCTGGCAAGCATGTGTCTGTGACGCATAAGTCAGCTGCAAGTGCCAAGGGTTGTAAATATATTTTAGTCGATAAAGATGTTAAAATTTGCTTCAAACCTGGTTTTTGAGGATATGTAAGAAATTGAATAATAAATTCTTGTCCGTTAGATACAATTTATAACACAACTCGTTGTTTAAAAACGTATAAAACTCGCTTTCTTTCGTTAGATACATTTTAAAACAACTCAAGTATTATTCTCTGTTTCCATTATTTTTCTTCTGTCATCTAATCTGTTACATTGTTATTGTCCTCAAAATGTAGCCTTGATAACAATTTTAATTTATAAAACATTGGCTTGAGACATTGCTAATACGACAATAACCCTGTGTTTAACGTTAAATTGCATTACATCAATCATTTCCAAGTTCTCTAATAACAAATATTTGACATATTAATCACTAATACACACACACACAGTCGATGTTTGAAAAATAGCCTTTGTGTATCCTCGGTCGGGCAAAACGTACATTAATTACGTCAGCGTCTAAAGGCATACCGGGGTAGTTAAAAATCCATTCATCTGACATACACTGGCGTTATACGGTTTTCAGGGAACTAAAACGTTTGAGGGTTGCGTATCCACAGCGCCTGTACTTGAACACACACACTTACACACAGATATCAGATATCATCATAAATGGATGATTCGAAGATAGCTTGGCAATTCAACACAGCTTAACAACAATATAAAAATGCTGTTGGTGTTTTGTTTTTGTTGTTGTTGTTGGTGTTTTTTGTTGTTGGTTTTTTTTGTTGTTTTTTTTCAACATCGTAACATTTTACCGTTACGATTTTGACCAAGTGTCTAAATAACCATACATTCAACATTAAATAGCTGGGGGTATCGCTAAACAAATATTCCTTTGCACTCCTATTGTCTTGGCCATTTAATTGTGTGAATATGTAATTGTATCCAAGATTCTACTTTCCTGACAGCTGGACGCTTTCTCATTGTTCCTGGTTAAAACAACTCATATATTTTTATGCTATTTTTGTCTTTGATATGCTACTAAATATATATCTGTAACTGTTCATCACATATAAAATATTTCACTTTTTTTTGGTTAAAAAAAAACAAAGTATGTCCACACTATGACATGCATATGCTACCATTGCGAGGTTGCTAAAAGATCTAAATAACCATATGTTAGATATGAAATAGCTGAAACATATGCAGAAATATCGTTAAACAAACATTCATTTCGTATCCTATTGTCTTTGCCGTTTTAATTAGATGAACGGGTAATTATATTCAACGTCTGATTTGTATAGGCACTGGAAGCTTTTTTTTTGTGCTCCCTGAAAATTCATCTTAAATAGTATCCTGCTATTTTACTGTTTGATAGTCATCCAGAAAGATAAAACCATATATTGTCGTCATATATAAACATTTTAATATTTATCCATCGTAATTGTAAATGATGTCAACACCGTAACTGTTTGTCAACACCGTAACTGTTTGTCAATACCGTAACACCCCGTTTTATACCACTGAATCGCGGTATTTAGAAATCTCATATTTGTAAGAATATGCACTACATGAATTACATGAACTAATTGAGTTTGGGCCACTGAAAGTATTTAAGGAGACAATAAAAACAAAATATCTACTAAAACAACTACCAGTCAGCACAAACGAGAAACTGTGCCAATAAAGACGATAGAAAACCTCAACAAAGCTGTGCCACAACCAGTCGTATGGTTAGTGACACTCTGATGATTCGTATAGTGGTAGTACTCTTTTAATAGTCGTCGCTGTACGAGCGCGCGTTGTGAAACACTCGTACAACGGTTGATAAACTCGGAAGATCGATCAAGTTAAGGAAGATTTTAATAGGTTATAAGTTACACATTTTACAAGGTATAGTTCAGTTCTTCTCTGGGTTCTCGTCACAGAGTTCACTAATAGGATGATCGTGGTTCGGGATAAAATGTTCACAGGAACTGCATCTGCCTCACGTTATCGTCGGATGTTTCAGTTTTACTTTCGTCAGAAAGTATAACGACCAGCTGGGTCAACAAAGTGGCTGATTCTTGGATTGCCGTTGGCCGGATCTTTTCGTGGTTGAGAAAAGACTGTCGATAGAGCTTGCTGGCTCTTCTTTTAAACACTACTGGCACGAGGAAGGTATGCGGGTTATGCAGCGACATTGGTCGGTTGAGGCCGGATCTGTCCGTCAACACAGTCGTATGCGGTCATCTCGCACCGTCCCCAAAGTTCATATATGAATTATAGACTGACAACCGCTGGCCCATCGCTGTTCCTTTAATGTCAGGAGAATTAGTTCGGAGATTTCTGGACTGATTTCCGCTGGCCATCGTCGTTCCTTTAATGTCAGGAGAAACTAGTTAGCTATCTGTTCCTTTAATGTGAGGGTATTGTGTTATATTCGTCCCCCGCAAGAAAAGATCTTTGCAAGGCAACGATCTTCCAAATTAAAGTAACACAATCGATCCTCACTGTAAACGTTATATTGTTCATCTTGCGTCGTCTCCCTGGAATACACAATGTTCATGATCATCTTGTGCGAAAATATATAGCATCGCACATTATATAATCACTTAGATATAGTCATAGGTCGTCACAGCGGACTGAATAATAGTTAAATATAGTTCCTTGTACTGGAATACGTGTCCGTTATTGGGGTTGGTTGATCGTCGGGTAGATTCGTCTGACTATACTGCTATCGTCGGTGCTTGGAACTGGTGCGGAAGGTAAAGTGCTTCTCTCAGCGTGAAATTCGCCGTCCAGCTTTGTGGACACCAGATTATAATCGTTGGTATCGATCACTGCTATTCCCTTTTTACTTCTACCTTTCGTGAACCAGTAAACTAATTGTTTTCGTTTCTTAAAAATGCAACCTAGTGTTGCCAATAAGAAAATGACGACTATCAGTGCTATCATATATGGCCAAAGTGGTCTATGTAAGTCGGTTATTATTGGTTCTAGTTGCGACAACTGATTGATGAGGTCACCTATAGGGACATCTTGTAGTGCTTTAAGTTTAGGAGGTAATGTGGTGAGGTTCAGTTTTGGGAATTTATCATGTAGCGGTTTCCATAATTTAAACTGAACGGCCTTGAAGTGTTTCAAGTAATTTGCATTTTCGTCACTGATTTGGAAATCAGACGTTTTTCTGAAATAAGGTAATAGTGTTAACAAGTCACTTGTTGCTGAACACGACTGGTTGACATTAATCACATCCAAAGGTATGAGGGTATTGCGTTACAAAGCTTCACTTTAACAAATTACGTATCAAAGGAAGTTTTTGGAAGTCAATGAAAATGTTTTGTAGAATTTTTATTCACTGTGTGATTATTCACCAATTATTTAAGAATTTTCGATGACTCACAACCTGTTACGGAGAAGGTTAAAAAAAAAAATCCTATGTAAAGAACGCTGCTTTTGACGAAGTTATGGCCCTTGGACTTAGAAGATACGAAACTGTGTTTTCCGGATGGTTTTTTTCACAATGCCTTCAGTTATTCAGTTGACAGTTTGTTTATAGCTTTATCATGCACTGTTTTAGATCAGGTTTGACTTTCATGGCGATTTACTCTTCTTTTTCTCCCCCACAGAATTCTGGCCCTTGATTTTAGGAGATACAAAAATGTGTTGAACCTGGTAGAGGACGTGTTGCTTTAGCAGTACTCTCTTAACTTTTAACTTTTAATTTATTGTAACTTATATATATATATATATATATATATATATATATATATATATATATATATATAGATATAATTTTTTTTTTTTATTATTACTATTAATATTTATAAACATAAATTCTTACAAACATCTGTGGATGCGACTATGAACGATACGGAATACGATTATGGCAGGTGATACATTTAATTCCACGGAATTCTTCTGTTTCGTTCGCTAGGTCTTCGTGACTGATGGATGGTGAGGATGGTTCAGATCAGCACGACGTGTAAGCGAATGTTCCTGGGTCTTGTCGTCATCAGCAGCGTCATGGTCGTCACCCTCAACTACCTCAAGCTCGTCGACGTCCACGGCTACATGACGATGACGAGGAAGGGTGTGTACACGTTGCTGGTGGAACATGGACCAGCCAACCTGAGCAGGACTCGGAACGTTGACGTTAATAGTGACAGAAGCAGTTTGGATTCCACCACGACGCAATTACCGCTTACAACGCACACGACGCAATTACCGCTTACAACCCACATAACGCAATTACAGCTTACAACCCACACGACGCAGGTATCGCTTACAACCCACACGACGCAGTTACCGCTTACAACCCACACGACGCAATTACCGCTTACGACCAACACGACGCAATTATCGCTTACAACCCACACGACGCAATTAAAGCTTACAACCCAGAAGACGATTTCACTATGTCCAGAAAAACCAGCCAACTATGGAAAAGGTTTGTTTAAATTTATTAACATTAAATGATTGTGTTATTGATAAGTAGGTTGATTGATTTGTTGATTGATCGTCTGATTGATGGATTTATTTATTTTGATTGATTGATTGATTGATTAATTGGTCTGTCGTGGGGGAGCACGGGGGCCATGTACCCCAATCAAAGCTTTCTTTTTACTGGATTAAATGTTATAAAATACATACATACATACCTACATACGTACCTACCTACCTACATGCATACATACCTACATACATACCTACATACGTACATGCATACATACACACACACACACACACACACACACACACACATACATACATACATACATACATACACACACACATACATACATACATACATACATACTACATACGTACATACATTTGGCAATTTGGCAATTTGCGGGCGATTCGGTGCAACAGGTTCGAGTCCCAGCAACGGCATGGGACAATTTGTGAGGCCAAAAAGGATTTAATTATCCCCTGCGCCAGTGCGTTAATATCTATGTATGTAATAGTCAACCTCGACATACATACAATATATAGATATTCATACATCAATACATACTAGCCAGTGCCAGGTCTGCCCACGGTTTCATGCACGTAAGCGGCATCGACCGCGTAGATTGTAGGCCCCATGCATATGGTTGAGTTTAAGAAACTTCCTTTTTATGGAAGCTTCGATAGCTCAGAGCGTATCGTGGTTAGTCTTGCAATTTGCGGGCGAATCGGTGCCACAGGTTCGAGTCCCAGCAACGGCATGGGACAATTTTTGAGGCCAGAAAGGATTTCATTATCACCTGCGCCAGTGCGTTAATATTATGTATGTAATAGTCAACCTCGACATACATACAATATATAGATATTCATACATCAATACATACATACATACGTACGTACGTACATACATACATACATACATACATACATAATGTGGGTTGGCCCCTCAATATGCCCACCCCCCCCCCCCCCCCCCCCCACACACACAATATTAAATCCTGGCTACAAGCGAATAACCGAAAGTCTCGGTAACGGCATGAGGAAATTTGTGAAGGCAATAAAGGATTTTAATATCCCCTGTGCCAGTGCGTCATTGAATATATGTATGTTTAAGTCAAAACCTGACATACATACAATAGAGATATTCAAAATATAAAAATACATATATAGCCAGTGCCAGGTCTGTTCACATCTGCATGTAAGTCAAACGTTGCCAAGCCATGGGGCCTTAGAACCGCGTGGTTGTTGGACCGGTACGAATATGGTCGACTAACGATCGTTCTATTTTTGTGGAACGTAGTTGGTCTGATTGGTAGCGTTCCGGCCCAACAATTGCGGGCGATTGGGTGCCACAGGTTCGGGTCTCGGTAACGGCATGAGGAAATTTGTGAAGGCAATAAAGGATTTTAATATCCCCTGTGCCAGTGCGTCATTGAATATATGTATGTTTAATTCAAAACCCGACATACATACAATAGAGATATTCAAAATATAAAAATACATACATACATAATGTGGGTTGTCCCCTCAATATGCCCCCCCCCCCCACACACAATATTAAATCCTGGCTACAAGCGAATAACATGATTAAATATAAAGAATATATAATTTTACTACATTTTAAAATAGTTTGACAAATTCAAATTTCTGGTCGTACGTTGTTTTAAAATTTGATTATGACAATGGATGTTAAAGGATGACTGGAGTAAAGTAGTTCTGGTAAATGGTAAACAAATACCACTGATTCCTCACAAATATCAAGATTTCTTAGAAATATCAAGATTCCTTAGAAATAGCAAGATTTCCCGGCGTGCAAAATATATGTTTAAAAGAAGAATGCATGAACACATTTCTTAATTTATCAGCCTTGCAAATATTATTCCCATATTTGCACAATTATTTATAACTTTCTACATTATACATTAACAACAGTTTTGAAGAAACGTTTATCGCGGTATTAAAGCTGTTTGTACTTATTTTTCCTAACAAATAGTAATACTGACATTTTGAAATATAACTGAACTCATCTTCCACAACATTTAAATGGTGCAGGCGTGCCTATCATGTTGCTCAATATGACAGTATGCAATGTCACCTGCCAACCTAATATACGACAATCGGAAATTTAATATACATATATTTTTTTGTTGTAAAGTATTGGAAGCGATTTACGTATATAAAACTGGTGGTATCTGCAAAATATTTATAGATAACACATTTTGGTGGAATAACAATTGCAGTATTGGTGTTCTGCTTAGCATGGTCTGAAATAGTTGTACATTTACCGGTAACACGTTGTATTAGTGATGTTCCAATGATCGATTATAATCGAAAATTGATCGGATTGCCTTTTACGATTATAAAAATCCATAATCGATTTTGTGGGACAAAAGTAAAGTGTCTTTTATTTAACGACGCCACTAGAGCACATTGATTTTTTTAAATCTTATTATCGGCTATTGGACGTCAAACATATGGTCATTCTGACACTGTTTTTAGAGGAAACCCGCGCTGTCGCCACATAGGCTAACCTTTTACGATAGGCAGCAAGGGATCTTTTATTTGCGCTTCCCACAGGCAAGATAGCACAAACCATGGCCTTTGTTGAACCAGTTATGGATCACTGGTCGGTGCAAGTGGTTTACCTACCCATTGAGCCTTGCGGAGCACTCACTCAGGGTTTGGAGTCGGTATCTGGATTAAAAATCCCATGCCTCGACTGGGATCGGAACCCAGTACCTACCAGCTTGTAGACCGATGGCCCAACCACTGCGCCACCGAGGCCAGTTGTGTGGGACAATGTTAACTAACTGTTCCTCCCAGGAGTTTGGGATTATTTTCATCTGTACATAAAGACAAAAGATATTTAATAATAGTTAATAAAGGTAACATGGTTGTTTACACTTGTTGTTAACAATTTCAAGACATACGACTGGCTGCTCATAGGTGATGACCAGGTCATCAATGCCATATATCCAATGAAAAACTACACGATGGAAATCGATTAGACTGTGACATATAGTTAACCTGACATTCATGTGTGTGATGCTTAAGTCAGCTACAAGTGCAACGGCTGTAAATAACTTTTAGTTGAAAAACATGTTAAAATTTGCTTAAATCCTGGTTTTTGAGGATATGTAAGAAACAGAATAATACATTCGTGTCCGTTAGATACCATTTATTTCACAACTCGTTGTTTCAAAATGTATCAAACTCGCTTTCGCTCGTTAGATACATTTTAAAACAACTCGTTGCGCGATAAATGATATCTAACGGCCACTCATGTATTACTCCCCCCCCCCCTCTCTCTCTCTCTCTCTCTCTCTCTCTCTCTCTCTCTCTCTCTCTCTCTCTCTCTCACTAAAATATTGTTAGAAGTAACAGTTTGTATAATTAAACAATGATAACATTGTTTCGGAATTAAGACGAAGACATCTTAACAAACGTCTTTTTATCCGATAATATGATTTCCAGTAAAGTTTAGTATGTTATTGTTATAGTGTAACAAAATACTCGTATATTAATCTAAATTATTCACAGTTGTATAGTTACCAGCAGAAAATCATTTTTCTTTGTGGTATAATTCACCAGCATTTAAGTGGGTTTTTTTAATAAAAATATCTTTCTTTATTATTGACGTACATTGTACAAGTATAAATCACATTTCCCACAATAACAAAACAAATCAGCAGGACCTCGGAAACCCGATCTCTGCTGTACTTTTGAAATCAATATCACACTATTGAATATTTTATATACCGGTATGTTTTGACTGAAATCTCTTGTGTTGTATAGCATGCCGAGGGACAGAAGTCTTTGTTCCAATTTTTAACATATTATCGACTAACAGCGACTTTTTAAGGATTGTAATTACATATCATATATATATTATTTTTTTCTGCATAAAATATTAGTGATTGTATATTAAACGTGTTTATGATCGTTGTAATATTTGTACTATGTTAAATTTCATTTTTCATATTTCCTGAAGACAAAAATTCAGTTTGGGCTTCTTACAAATATTAAGATGATCAGAAACACATTGAATATACAGACACTGATATTCTAAACCAGAAAATATATTTAATATGTAAGTTTAATCGTAGAACTGTTTTATTAGTCGGAAACATCTTACAATGCAGAAAACTCAGGAATGTCCCTTTAATGTCCCTTTTAAACACAACCGGTATTTTTTACTATTAGAGTAGGGTATTTGTTATTTATTATAGAGTGGCTGTCCTCCTATAGACGAGGCACTATTTTGCTAAATACCCTTTCGATTCTGCATTGTGCCGAGATACGGCCCTGATCACGTATTACGGTTTTGTCGTTCAGATTTTATAATCGAAATCAAACATTACTTACTTTTTATTATTTAGATTATCCATATTCGTTTCCGGCCATCCTGGTGTTTGTAATACCACGATATGCATTTTTCATAATTTAAAAAAATGCATATACCTCTGAGAAGTAACGGTCATGGTCTATTTTTAGGGGATATTTCCTCATTTCAACCGTACAGACTGTGTTGTAACTTCATCCATACGTTGGGGGGGGGGGGGGGGGGGGGGGGGGGGGGTACGTAGCCCAGTGGCAAAGCGCTCGCTTGATGCGAGGGCGGTTTAGGATCGATCCCCGTCAATGGCCACAGTGAGCTATTTCTCGTTCCAGCCAGTGCATCACGACTGGTGTAACAAAGGCCGTGGTATGTACTATCCTGTCTGTGGGATGGTGCATATAAAGATCCCTTGCTGCTAATCGAAATGAGTAGCGCATGAAGTGGCGACAGCGGATTTCCTCTCTCTCAATATCTGTGTGGTCCGTAACCATAATTATGTCTGACGCCATATGACCGTAAATAAAATGTGTTGAGTGCGTCGTTGAATAAAACATTTCTTTCATCCAGACGTGATGAAGGTTTATAGATTAATCAAGGTCGGCCGAGTGCTCCCTTGAGGTGCTTGCGTCGCAGCATCGAACCACATCGGTGGATCCATTCGAATGATTGGGGGTTTTCTCGTTCCAACCAGTGCGCCATAACTGTCAAAGGTAGTGGTATGTGCTTTCCTGTCTGTGGGAAAGTACATGTAAAAGATCGCTTACTGCATTAAGAAAAGGTAGCGGGTTTTCTCTGATGACTGTGTCAGAATTACAAAATGTTTGACATTCAATAGCCGATGATTAATTTAGTCAATATGCTCTAGTGGTGTCGTTAAACAAAATAAACTTTAACTTTAGATTAACGATTGTGTAACGGCTGAAACTAGGGTCTGCGAATTTAAAAAGCAACATTTCGAGTACTACGTGCATGAGTATCCCCATTACCATCTGTCACAAATGAATGAATGAATGAATGTTTAACGACACCCCAGCACGAAAAATACATCGGCTATTGGGTGTCAAACTATGGTAATGGGAAAACTGTCACAAATCAATACATTCTACTTGTAGCTTGAAAATATATCAACTGCTCACCAAACAGTTTAAAGATATCAAGAGGTTAAGAGGGAAAAAGGATTGAGAGAGAGAGAGAGAGAGAGAGAGAGAGAGAGAGAGAGAGAGAGAGAGAGAGAGAGAGAGAGAGAGAGAGAGAGAGAAAGGGAGAGAGAGAAAGAGGGAGAGAGAGAGATAGAGAGAGAGAGGGGTAGAAAATTGTTAGATACATTTTAAAACAACTCGTGAGATAAATGGTATCCAACGGCCACTCATGTATTATTCTCTGTTAGATACATTTTAAAACAACTCGTGATATAAATGGTATCCAACGGCCACTCATGTATTATTCTCTGTTAGATACATTTTAAAACAACTCGTGAGATAAATGGTATCCAACGGCCACTCATGTATTATTCTCTATGTATAGGCATCGTGTTTCTCGTGTGGCTAATGTTTAAAATGCGTAGATTGTAGGCCCCATGCATATGGTTGAGTTAAAGAAACTTCCTTTTTATGGAAGCTTCGATAGCTCAGAGCGTATCGTGGTTAGTCTTGCAATTTGCGGGCGAATCGGTGCCACAGGTTCGAGTCCCAGCAACGGCATGGGACAATTTTTGAGGATTTAATTATCCCCTGCGCCAGTGCGTTAATATCTATGTATGTAATAGTCAACCTCGACATACATACAATATATAGATATTCATACATCAATACATACATACATACATACATACATACATACATAATGTGGGTTGGCCCCTCAATATGCCCCCCCCCCCCCCCCCCCCCCCCCCCAATATTAAATCCTGGCTACAAGCGAATAACCGAAAGTCTCGGTAACGGCATGAGGAAATTTGTGAAGGCAATAAAGGATTTTAATATCCCCTGTGCCAGTGCGTCATTGAATATATGTATGTTTAAGTCAAAACCTGACATACATACAATAGAGATATTCAAAATATAAAAATACATATATAGCCAGTGCCAGGTCTGTCCACATCTGCATGTAAGTCAAACGTTGCCAAGCCATGGGGCCTTAAAACCGCGTGGTTGTTGGACCGGTACGAATATGGTCGACTAACGATCGTTCTATTTTTGTGGGACGTAGTTGGTCTGATTGGTAGCGTTCCGGCCCAACAATTGCGGGCGATTGGGTGCCACAGGTTCGGGTCTCGGTAACGGCATGAGGAAATTTGTGAAGGCAATAAAGGATTTTAATATCCCCTGTGCCAGTGCGTCATTGAATATATGTATGTTTAATTCAAAACCCGACATACATACAATAGAGATATTCAAAATATAAAAATACATACATACATACATACATACATAATGTGGGTTGGCCCCTCAATATCCCCCCCCCCCCCCCCCCCCCCCCCCCACAATATTAAATCCTGGCTACAAGCGAATAACATGATTAAATATAAAGAATATATAATTTTACTACATTTTAAAATAGTTTGACAAATTCAAATTTCTGGTCGTACGTTGTTTTAAAATTTGATTATGACAATGGATGTTAAAGGATGACTGGAGTAAAGTAGTTCTGGTAAATGGTAAACAAATACCATTGATTCCTCACAAATATCAAGATTTCTTAGAAATATCAAGATTCCTTAGAAATAGCAAGATTTCCCGGCGTGCAAAATATATGTTTAAAAGAAGAATGCATGAACACATTTCTTAATTTATCAGCCTTGCAAATATTATTCCCATATTTGCACAATTATTTATAACTTTCTACATTATACATTAACAACAGTTTTGAAGAAACGTTTATCGCGGTATTAAAGCTGTTTGTACTTATTTTTCCTAACAAATAGTAATACTGACATTTTGAAATATAACTGAACTCATCTTCCACAACATTTAAATGGTGCAGGCGTGCCTATCATGTTGCTCAATATGACAGTATGCAATGTCACCTGCCAACCTAATATACGACAATCGGAAATTTAATATACATATATTTTGTTGTTGTAAAGTATTGGAAGCGATTTACGTATATAAAACTGGTGGTATCTGCAAAATATTTATAGATAACACATTTTGGTGGAATAACAATTGCAGTATTGGTGTTCTGCTTAGCATGGTCTGAAATAGTTGTACATTTACCGGTAACACGTTGTATTAGTGATGTTCCAATGATCGATTATAATCGAAAATTGATCGGATTGCCTTTTACGATTATAAAAATCCATAATCGATTTTGTGGGACAAAAGTAAAGTGTCTTTTATTTAACGACGCCACTAGAGCACATTGATTTTTTTTAATCTTATTATCGGCTATTGGACGTCAAACATATGGTCATTCTGACACTGTTTTTAGAGGAAACCCGCGCTGTCGCCACATAGGCTAACCTTTTACGATAGGCAGCAAGGGATCTTTTATTTGCGCTTCCCACAGGCAAGATAGCACAAACCATGGCCTTTGTTGAACCAGTTATGGATCACTGGTCGGTGCAAGTGGTTTACACCTACCCATTGAGCCTTGCGGAGCACTCACTCAGGGTTTGGAGTCGGTATCTGGATTAAAAATCCCATGCCTCGACTGGGATCGGAACCCAGTACCTACCAGCTTGTAGACCGATGGCCCAACCACTGCGCCACCGAGGCCGGTTGTGTGGGACAATGTTAACTAACTGTTCCTCCCAGGAGTTTGGGATTATTTTCATCTGTACATAAAGACAAAAGATATTTAATAATAGTTAATAAAGGTAACATGGTTGTTTACACTTGTTGTTAACAATTTCAAGACATACGACTGGCTGCTCATAGGTGATGACCAGGTCACCAATGCCATATATCCAATGAAAAACTACACGATGGAAATCGATTAGACTGTGACGTATAGTTAACCTGACATTCATGTGTGTGATGCTTAAGTCAGCTACAAGTGCAACGGCTGTAAATAACTTTTAGTTGAAAAACATGTTGAAATTTGCTTAAATCCTGGTTTTTGAGGATATGTAAGAAACAGAATAATACAGTCGTGTCCGTTAGATACCATTTATCTCACAACTCGTTGTTTCAAAATGTATCAAACTCGCTTTCGCTCGTTAGATACATTTTAAAACAACTCGTTGCGCGATAAATGATATCTAACGGCCACTCATGTATTACTCCCCCCCCCCCCCCCCCCTCTCTCTCTCTCTCTCTCTCTCTCTCTCTCTCTAAAATATTGTTAGAAGTAACAGTTTGTATAATTAAACAATGATAACATTGTTTCGGAATTAAGACAAAAACATCTTAACAAACGTCTTTTTATCCGATAATATGATTCCCAGTAAAGTTTAGTATGTTATTGTTATAGTGTAACAAAATACTCGTATATTAATCTAAATTATTCACAGTTGTATAGTTACCAGCAGAAAATCATTTTTCTTTGTGGTATAATTCACCAGCATTTAAGTGTTTTTTTTAATAAAAATATCTTTCTTTATTATTGACGTACATTGTACAAGTATAAATCACATTTCCCACAATAACAAAACAAATCAGCAGGACCTTGGAAATCGATATCACACTATTGAATATTTTATATACCGGTATGTTTTGACTGAAATCTCTCGTGTTGTATAGCATGCCGAGGGACAGAAGTCTTTGTTCCAATTTTTAACATATTATCGACTAACAGCGACTTTTTAAGGATTGTAATTACATATCATATATATATATTTTTTTTCTGCATAAAATATTAGTGATTGTATATTAAACGTGTTTATGATCGTTCTAATATTTGTACTATGTTAAATTTCATTTTTCATATTTCCTGAAGACAAAAATTCAGTTTGGGCTTCTTACAAATATTAAGATGATCAGAAACACATTGAATATACAGACACTGATATTCTAAACCAGAAAATATATTTAATATGTAAGTTTAATCGTAGAAATGTTTTATTAGTCGGAAACATCTTACAATGCAGAAAACTCAGGAATGTCCCTTTGAAGTCCCTTTTAAACACAACCGGTATTTTTTACTATTAGAGTAGGGTATTTGCTATTTAATATAGAGTGGCTGTCCTCCTATAGACGAGGCACTATTTTGCTAAATACCCTTTCGATTCTGCATTGTGCCGAGATACGGCCCTGATCACGTATTACGGTTTTGTCGTTCAGATTTTATAATCGAAATCATACATTACTTACTTTTTATTGTTTCCGGCCATCCTGGTGTTTGTAATACCACGATATGCATTTTTCATAATTTAAAAAAATGCACATACCTCTGAGAAGTAACGGTCATGGTCTATTTTTAGGGGATATTTCCTCATTTCAACCGTACAGACTGTGTTGTAACTTCATCCATACGTTTGGGGGGGGGGGGGGGGGGGGGGGGGGGGGGGGGGGGGGGGGGGGGGGGGGGGGGGGGGGGGGGGGGGGGGGGTACGTAGCCCAGTGGTAAAGCGCTCGCTTGATGCGCGGTCGGTTTAGGATCGATTCCCGTCGATGGCCCCATTGAGCTATTTCTCGTTCCAGCCAGTGCATCACGACTGGTGTAACAAAGGCCGTGGTATGTACTATCCTGTCTGTGGGATGGTGCATATAAAGATCCCTTGCTGCTAATCGAAATGAGTAGCCCATGAAGTGGCGACAGCGGGTTTCCTCTCTCTCAATATCTGTGTGGTCCTTAACCATATGTCTGACGCCATATGACCGTAAATAAAATGTGTTGAGTGCGTCGTTGAATAAAACATTTCCTTCATCCAGACGTGATGCAGGTTTATAGATTAATCAAGGTCGGTTGAGTGCTCCCTTGAGGTGCTTGCGTCGCAGCATCGAACCACATCGGTGGATCCATTCGAATGATTGGGGTTTTTCTCGTTCCAACCAGTGCGCCATAACTGTCAAAGGTAGTGGTATGTGCTTTCCTGTCTGTGGGAAAGTACATGTAAAAGATCGCTTACTGCATTAAGAAAATGTAGCGGGTTTTCTCTGATGACTGTGTCAGAATTACAAAATGTTTGACATTCAATAGCCGATGATTAATTAGTTAATATGCTCTAGTGGTGTCGTTAAACAAAACAAACTTTAACTTTAGATTAACGATTTTATAAAAGCTGAAACTAGGGTCTGCGAATTTAAAAAGCAACATTTCGAGTACTACGTGCATGAGTATCCCCATTACCATCTGTCACAAATAAATAGATTCTACTTGTAGCTTGAAAATATATCAATTGCTCACCAAATAGTTTAAAGATATCAAGAGGTTAAGAGGGAATAAGGATTGAGAGAGAGAGAGAGAGAGAGAGAGAGAGAGAGAGAGAGAGAGAGAGAGAGAGAGAGAGAGAGAGAGAGAGAGAGAAGGGGAAAAAAGAGAGAGAGAGAGAGGAGAGAGAGAGAGAGAGAGAGAGAGAGAGAGAGAGAGAGAGAGAGAGAGAGAAAGGGAGAGAGAGAAAGAGGGAGAGAGAGATAGAGAGAGAGGGGTAGAAAATGAATGAATGTTTAACGACACCCCAGCACGAAAAATACATCGGCTATTGGGTGTCAAACTATGGTAAAGGGAAAACTAAAGCGATGAGAAACATCAATATAAAAATTCAATAGTTAAATAAAAACACAGTGTAAAGAACTGTGCAAAAAATACAAATATCACAGATACAGAGAGGGGAAGAGTGGTGGAGTAGAGAGAGGAGAGAAGGATGGAGACGCATAGACGTATAGAAGTATCAGTTAACTAAAGACATTTTCTTGTTTAAAATACAATCTGGCAAGCCGTGAAACTAAATTTTCTGTTACTTTTGTTAAGTTTTTGTCTAATAATGAAAAATTAAACTCCTCTCTTAAGTGTTGTGGAAAATGCCGTGAAGTCAACTTTTTCCACGGCATATTTTTTCACCATGTTAATTGCCAGGGTTGGAATATTAGAATAATATTTCTAACACGCCCGTTGGTGAGAACATCATGCGTGATTTTTGAAAACACCTAGTTTGTTTACACACGTACGTCTATTAGCAATTTCGAGACATACGACTGTATGTAAGAAATATAATAATACATTCGTGTCCGTTAGATACCATTTATCTCAGAACTCGCTCGTTAGATACATTTTAAAACAACTCGTTGTGAGATAAATGGTATCCAACGGCCACTCATGTATTATTCTCTGTTAGATACATTTTAAAACAACTCGTGAGATAAATGGTATCCAACGGCCACTCATGTATTATTCTCTGTTAGATACATTTTAAAACAACTCGTTATGAGATAAATGGTATCCAACGGTCACTCATGTATTATTCTCTGTTAGATACATTTTAAAACAACTCGTGAGATAAATGGTATCCAACGGCCACTCATGTATTATTCTCTGTTAGATACATTTTAAAACAACTCGTGTTATAAATGGTATCCAGCGGCCACTCATGTATTATTCTCTATGTATAGGCATCGTGTTTCTCGTGTGGCTAATGTTTAAAATGCAAGCTTGATTTTGTTAACACACTCATTGGTGAGAACATTGTGAGTAATTTTTATGATGTCACCTGACAATGACGTGTGCTATTAATTTAAAGGCTGCTCCTAGGTGATGACCCGCTCGTAACAGCCATACCATGCGATGAAATCAGCACGATCGAAATGCACTGCTATGTGATTGAAATAACAAGCGGCTGGATCAAAGTTCGAAGTACAATCAACTTTTGATAGCTTAGGTAATACTAGGAGTCCTTCCATTGTTGACAAATGTTTGTGGGTTTTTTTAACGACACCACTAGAGCACATTGATTTATTAATCATCGGCTATTGGATGTCAAACAGTTGATAATTTTGACATATAGTCTCAGAGAGGAAACCTGCTACATTTGTTTTTTCATTAGTAGCAAGAGATATTTTATATGCACCATACCACAGACAGGATAGCACATATCACAACCAGTGATATACCAGTCATGGTGCACAGGCTGGAACGAGAAATAGCCCAATGGGCCCACCAGCGGGTATCGATCCCAGACCGACCGCACATCAAGCGAGCGCTTTACCACTGGGCTACGTCCCGCCCATTTGTTGTCATAAAAATGTTTTGTTTGGGCAATACATGTATACAGTTTTATTAGTCCCCTAGTGATCCAACCGGAGGGGACTATAGGTTTTATCTCCGTCCTTCTGTCTGTCTGTATGTCTGTCTGTTTGTCTGTCTGTTTGTCTGTCTCTATGTCCCAGTTATAGTTTTCCAGATTTTTTTCTTCCAAAACGCCTCGAAATATTGAGCTGAATTTTGTGTATAGCTTTATCATACACCATTATAGATCACGTTTGACTTTTATGACGATTTACCTATTTTTGACAGAGTTATGGGCCTTGAATTTAGGAGATATGGAAATTTGTTATCTGGACCGTTTTTCTTTTTTTTCTTTTTTTGCAATGCCTCAAGATATTGAGCTTAAATTAAATTGAGGTTATTACAGATCAAGTTTGACATTCATAACGATTTATCTATTTTGAACTTAGGAGATTATATGAAAATATGTTTTCTGAAATTAATATTTTTTTGCAATACCTCAAGATATTGAGATGAATTTTTTTTATAGCTTTATCATATACTGTTACATATAAAATTCAACGTTTATGGCGATTTACCCATTTTCCACAAAATTATGGCCCTTGAACTTAGGAGATACGAATATTTATTGGGCCCGGCAGGGGATATGTAATTGCTTTAGCGGTATTATCAGAATGCTTGTTTCATCTAGTACCGCTTGGGCTTGAAATACGTATGAGATACATGCAAAATTAGTATCTACGTCAGTTCTGTGGAGTGTTTGTAGAACCATCCTGATATATATCGACAATGAGCCATGAAATGTTCGAGTTTCGTCAGTTAATACCCTAGGGGATGGGTTGTAGTATTCATATTTATGGGTGATAAGGGTGATATATATATATATATAAATTATGATATCACAAGACACAAGGGGATATTCTTTTTATCATCCATTATCATGCTTTTCATTTGCGACAGTTGTAAATAATGAATGTCAGTAATGTGGGTTGAATGTTACTATATTTGGCAGCGGTAGACTCGTTAACTAGCAGAACGGCAGTGGTGTAACGTCACTAATGATAGGTTTAGCGCTGAAACATACACAGACACAAAATAGGGACGTTACAAAAAACATACAGAGACGTAACAAAATATTGCCTTGTGATTCAAATTCGACCAATCAAGATTATAAGAAGCGATATCTCCTGTGAAGAAAATCGCAAATTATAGTGCCAGCGATATCTCCGACAAAAGCCTTTAATATATATGTGTGTGTGTGTGTGTGTGTGTGTGTGTATATATATATATATATATATATATATATATATATATATATATATATATATATATATATATACACACACACACACACACACACACACACGCACGCACACACAGGCCTCACGCGAGGTCAGAATCATAGAGCGAAAGAAAGAAAAAGAAATGTTTTATTTAACGACGCATTCAAAACATTTTATTTACGGTTATATGGCGTCAGACATATGGTTAAGGACCACATAGATTTTGAGAGGAAACCCGCTGTCGCCACTACATGGGCTACACTTTCCGATTAGCACAAGGGATCTTTTATTTGCGCTTCCCACAGGCAGGATAGCACAGACCATGGCCTTTGTTGAACCAGTTATGGATCACTGGTCGGTGTAAGTGGTTTACACCTACCCATTGCGCCTTGCGGAGCACTCACTCAGGGTTTGGAGTCGGTATCTGGATTAAAAATCCCATGCCTCGACTGGGATCGGAACCCAGTACCTATCAGCCTGTAGACCGATGACCTAACTACTACGCCACCGAGGCCGGTCCATAGAACGGAGTCACTTCTCTCTCAAAATTTAGAGAGGGCGAAGTTTTTAACAGCAGGGAGACTTGAATTTTTAATCCAAAAAATAAAATACATAGATATTAACGCACTGTCGCATGGGATAATAAAATCCTTTCTGGCCTCACAAATTGTTTCATGCCGTTCCTGGGACTCGAACCGGTGACACCGAATCGCCCGCAAATTGCAAGACTAACCACGATGCGCTCTGAGCTATTGAAGCATCCATAAAAAGGATGCTCTTTAACTCAACCACATGCAAGAGGCCTACAATCTACGCGGTCGATCCCGCTTACTTGCATGAAATAGTGGGCAGACCTGGCACTGGCTTATATGTGTTGATATATGAATATCTATATATTGTATGTATGTCGAGGTTGACTGTTACATACATAGATATGAAAGCACTGGCGCAGGGGATAATTAAATCCTTTCTGGCCTCACAAATTGTTTCATTCCGTTGCTGGGACTCGAACCTGTGACACCGAATCGCCCGCAAATTGCAAGAGTAACCACGATGCGCTCTGCGTAATTGTATGTATGTATGTATGTATGTATATATGTATGTATGTGTGTGTGTGTGTATGTATGTATGTATGTATGTATGTATGTATGTTTATTTATTTATTTATTTATCCTTTAACTTGCCTACAATATCCATGTTATAAACCCATTTGATATTTACCGTTATTAACTCAGTTAATAATGTTTTGCTGTCCATGAGGTCGACGGGGTCAATGGGTTAACGTTTTGATAAGATTTAGTTGAAGTGCGTAACGTCAAACTACATTTGTGCAAACTGGATCGGCGACTTCAGAGCTTCGAGTTTCTAAATTCGCTACTTGTTTAACCTCGTCTAGATAATCGGTATTTGTCTCGGCAGTCTCGACAAATACCGATTATAATATAAACATAGACTCAGTTAATATTTTCCATATTAAAAAACACTCGTGACCAATCTCCCCTTCTCCCTTTCTCTATAATGGTATTTATTTAAAATTTGGTCTTGTGGATATTGATAATTGTTTCCTTAAAGTCTTAAAGTCGATATGTTTTTCAGCAATGAACGCCAGCAGAATGAATTGTTTACTAGGAGAACAACAGACCAATTTAACTTGCAAACATTACAACCGTTGTTCAGTATTACAGTTGGTTCTATGACCACCAAAGATCTTGAAGGACGATTGGGGTCAGAAGTAAAATTTGAAAGTTGATGTTTTTTATCAGTAAATCGCAAATTCAAACAATAAAAATGACTAAAAACAAAACAATAACAACTGTATGATCAACAGAATGAAAAAGATTGACAGAAATAATATATACATATATATATATATGTGTGTATGTATGTGTGAGTGTGTATGTGTGTGTGTGTGTGTGCATGCGTGCGTGCGTATATGCGTATGCGTATGCTTATGCGTACGTGTATGTATGCATGTTTGTATGTATATGTATATGTATGTATGTATGTGTATGTGTATGTCTCTCTCTCTCTCTCTCTCTCTCTCTCTCTCTCTCTCTCTCTCTCTCTCTCTCTCTCTCTCTCTCTCTCTCTCTCTGTGTGTGTGTGTGTGTGTGTGTGTGTGCATGTACATGTGCATGTATATGTATGTATGTATGTGTCTGTGTCTGTCTGTCTATGTGTGTGTGTGTGTGTGTGTGTGTGTGTGTGTGTGTATGTGTATGAGTATGTATATTTATATGCATATTATTGATTGATTTATTTATTTGTTTCAGGGACATATTTCCCCATTACGTTCGACAATATCACACTGCATGATCTAAAGTTGAAATACAAGCCTTTTGACAGTTCGGGCAGGTTCAAACCTCCCGACTGCCTAGCCCGGAAGAAGGTAGCAGTTATCGTTCCTTACAGAGACCGAGAGCGCCACCTGTACATACTTCTCAACAACCTGATCCCTTTTCTCCTTAATCAACAAACTGAATTCACGATTTTTGTTATAGAACAGGTGTGTATGTATACGTTTATATGCTTCGTGCTGAGGTTTTGTGAAATATTAATTAATTAATTAATTCATTCATTCATTCATTCATATACAAAATGCAAATTTAGCGTTACATAATTTTTAAACGGTCCTTTGGTAATTAGGGGTTGTCCTATGAAATCTTATAAAAAGCCCAATTCGCAAAATCTTGCAAACGTGTTTACTGCCAGGACAGCGTGCTTGAACCTTAATTGGATATGAGCACGAAAATAAGTTAAAAATAATGAAATGAAGGTGTTTACTGTCGACAGATAGATAGGGCCGTTAGATATAGATGAGTTATACCAAGGCAGCAAACTTGTCGGCAACATTTGTCTGGAACAACGTCACGGACTATTCGTATTAATTGAACGCACCCAACGCAGTTGATCGTCCTGTAAAGAGTCTCCAATATATTTTGCTAGTTAAATCAATTATTTGGTTGTGGGTTTTTTTAATGTGCATATAAAGAAGCGAGGCGTACGTAGCCCAGTGGTAAAGCGCTCGCCTGATGGTCTGAGATTAGTTCAAGGAGAGTAATTTTTGGCTACCCTAAGCATGTGAATTTATATAGTGTAAACATGGTAATATCGTAAATGACTTCCCATATCTAAGGGTGGGACGTAGCCCAGTGGTAAAGCATTCGCTTGATGCGCGATCGGTCTACGATCGATCCCCGTCGGTGGACCTATTGGGCTATTTCTCGTCCAGCCGGTGCTTCACAACTGGTGTAACAAAGGCCATGGTATGTACTATCCTGTCTGTTATTGGGTTATTTCTCGTTCCAGCCAGTGCTTCACAACTGGTGTAACAAAGGCCGGGGTATGTACTATCCTGTCTGTGGGATGGTGCATATAAAAGATCCGTTGCTGCTAATCGAAAAGAAGTGGCGACAGCGAGTTTTCTCTCTCAATATCTGTGTGGTCCTTAACCAAATGTCGGACGCCATATAACCGTAATAAAATGTGTTGAGTGCGTCGTTCAATAAAACATTTCTTTCCTTCTTACGTTGTACGGGAACAATTATTCACACCCTCAGTAAGGTTGGTTTTTTTCTTCTCTTTTAACGACTCCCAAGAGATTTACTGACACCACATTGATTTATTAATCATCGTCTATTACCGGCCTCGGTGGCGTCGTGGTAGGCCATCGGTCTACAAGCTGGTAGGTACTGGGTTCGGATCCCAGTCGAGGCATGGGATTTTTAATCCAGATACCGACTCCAAACCCTGAGTGAGTGCTCCGCAAGGCTCAATGGGTAGGTGTAAACCACTTGCACCGACCAGTGATCCATAACTGGTTCAACAAAGGCCATGGTTTGTGCTATCCTGCCTGTGGGAAGCGCAAATAAAAGATCCCTTGCTGCTAATCGGAAGAGTAGCCCATGTAGTGGCGACAGCGGGTTTCCTCTCAAACTCTGTGTGGTCCTTAACCATATGTCTGACGCCATATAACCGTAAATAAAATGTGTTGAGTGCGTCGTTAAATAAAACATTTCTTTCATCGGCTATTGGACGTCAAACATTTGGTAATTTTGACATATAGTCTTAGGGAGGAAACTCGCCACATCATTGGCATTACCTTTTTCTTTTATTCCTTACTAGACAAATGACACAATATTCAACCGGGGCTTGTTGCTAAACGTGGGTTTTGTGGAGGCGCTCAAACAAGACAACTACTCCTGTTTCATCATGCATGATGTCGACTCCATGCCGGAAGTGAACGACAACCTCTACCGCTGTTCCAGTAACCCGGTTCACATGTCGACGGCTAGCAGCAAAAACAAGTTCAAGTTTGTATATCGTTAGTTCACTTCTAACGTCCAGAGAAAGGAAAATAATGTCTTCCACTATAAGCTAGAGCACCTTGATTTATTAAAGGGACATTCCCGAGTTTGCTGCAATGTTCAAGATGTTATCGACTGACAGAGACTTTTTAACGATTGTAATTACATATTATTATATTTAACATTATATTTTTCTGCATAAAATATTAGTGGCTGTATATTAAACGTGTTTCTGATCATTCTAATATTTGTACTAGGTTAAATTTAATTTTTTTCCTAAAATATATTTTTTCGTACGTACGAAATTATTTGAAGACAAAATCAAGTTTCGGCTTCTTATAAATATTTAGACGACCAGAAACACATTGAATATACAGATATTGATATTCTAAACAAGAAAATATATTTATCATGTAAGTTTAATCGTAGAAATATTTTATTAGTCGGAAACATCTTACAATGCAGCAAACTCGGAATTGTCCCTTTAATTATCTATTGGATGTCTATGGGAAAAATGCATATAAAAGATCCCTTGCTTGCTTTATCGGAAGACATCTCCGTTAGTGGGCCCATTGGGTTATTTTTCGCTCCAGCCAGTACATCAAAGGTCGTGGCATGTGCTATCCTGTCTATGGGATGGTGCGTATAAAAGATCCCTTGCTGCTAATCGAAAAGAGTAGCCCATGAAGTGGGGACAGCGGGTTTCCTCCCTCAATATTTGTGTGGTCCTTAACCATATTTCCGACGCCATATAACCGTAAATAAAATGTGTTGAGTGCGTCGTTAAATAAAACATTTCTTTCCTTCCTTCCAATATCCGATAATTAATACATCAATGTGTTCTAGTGGTGTCATTAAACAAAACAAACTTTAACTTTAACTTGGAGCTTAATTGGATGTATGCATCGTGCTCTAAACGTATGTCCCATCCCGTTTGCGAATTAGGCCCCAGGGCCCATATTTTCGAAGCAATCTTAGCCTACGAAATCGTAAAATTATCGTAAGCTATGACGTCACTATGGCGTGTGCTGTAGTGACGTCACACCCTACGATGGCTTTACTATTTCGTCGCACTAAGAGAGCTTCGAAAATATGGGGCCTGGTCAACATAACAGACAGAACCCAATTTCACTAAACATCGTAAGTTACGTTTTACACGTAAACGTAAATGTACGATATTTAGTGAAATAGGCTCCAGCTGGACCCATATTTTCGAAGCTATCTTAGCCTATGAAATCGTGAAATCATCGTAAGCTATGACGTCACTATGGCGTGCGCTGTAGTGACGTCACAACCTACGACGGTTTTACGATTTCGTAGCGCTAAGATGGCTTCGAAAATAGAGCCCCAGGCTGGGCATTATGTATGTGCCTGACCATGGAATTTGTTGTTTTAAACTCTAATTTTCACGTGTAGATGATTTGGGAGTTGCCATAAAGGTGTGTACACAATACGTTCGCTTGGCACCTCGGTAGCGTCGTGGTTAGCCATCGGACATAAGGCTCGTAGGTACAGGGTTCGCAGCCCGGTACCGGCTCCAACACAGAACGAGTTCTTAAGGGTTCAATGGGTAGGTGTAAGGCCACTACACCCTCTTCTCTCTCACTAACCAGTGTAACCACTATCCGACTAACAACTAACTCATTGTCCTGGAAAGACAGCCCAGATAGCTGAGGTGTGTGCCCAGGACAGCGTGCTTGAACCTTAATTGGATATAAGCCGAAAATAAGTTCAAAGGAAATGAATGAATGACACCATAATTTATTTACTCGAGTATAAAAAGCAATCAATCAACCGATAAATAATTAATCACACCGTTAAGACTTCCAAAAAAAAAATGCTTGGCGCCACAATTATAATGTATTTACTCGAGTGTGGGCACTTACTAGAGTTTTGGCGCAAATAAGTCAATAATTAACACCTGAGTATTCGATACCAAAGAGTACATTCACAACTGTACTCGCTCAGGTATGACCACATGGTCTCCATATATACTCTTCAAAGAAAGTAGGGGAACCTGAACTATTAATGTTAATATCAACTATTAAACCGAACATACGTTTTGACCACAGACATCCTAGTAAAGAACGTTCCGGTTTGTTTATCAACACACTGAAACACATTCCATAGTTTGCATGTGCATCACGCAGTTGCCCCGTACACGTGCATGGGGTGTCATTCTCGATTTTGACAATTTCCAGGAAGGTCGATTAATCACTGTGGAACATTATTTCTGTCAATCTTTTTCATTCTGTTGATCATACAGTTGTTATTGTTTTGTTTTTAGTAATTTTTATTGTTTGAATTTGCAATTTACTGATAAAAAAACGTCAACTTTCAAATTTCACTTCTGACCCCAATCGTCCTTCAAGATCTTTGGTGGTCATAAAACCTACTGTAATACTGATCTACCGGTTATAATGTTTGCCCAATTAATTCACTATTATCATATAACCATTCCCCACAGCTAATATACCTTACAATTTTGGCAATTGAAAATTCTTATTAGAGTTCCCCTACTTTTTTTGAAGAGTATAGATCGCAAATATTAAATAATTGAACGGGATTCACCGCAGAGGGGCCTGCGAAAGCTGTCAAGGGGAAATGCGTTGTTTGGAAAGCATGGCATAAACTTCATGGTCAGTACATTAACACTGGCAAACACGTAGTCATAGACGGACGCACAATATTAATAGTCCAAAACTGACCAACGCCTATTATGTTCGTTTGTGCGCAGTTCCTCACAAACTTTGTGATAGCCTACCAACTCCCCAACAACAACAAACAACAACAACACCAGGGGTGGGTTTTTTCTTTGTTTGGGGGTGGGGGTGTTGATGTACTCTATAATAAAACTAGAAATAAATCAGGCGCGTGTGCAGGTTTTTTTTTGGGGGGGGGGGGGGGGGGTTGATGTACACTATACTAAAACTAGAAATAAATCAGGTGCGTGTGCAGGGGTGGGTTTTTTTTGTTTGGAGGAGGGTTGATAGACACTATACTAAAACTAGAAATAAATCAGGCGCGTGTGCAGGGGTGGTTTTTTTGTTGGGGGGGGGGGAGGGGGTTGATATACACTATACTAAAACTAGAAATAAATCAGGCGCATGTGCAGGGGTAGAGTTTTGGTGGGGGGTTTGAACCTCTCCCTTGTTAAAAAAACCACATTTCAAAACCTTTTCCTTGACCCCCTATAAAATTAACTCGCCATAGTCTAGACCTCTTGTTAAAATTCCTGCACGCGCGTGTGGTAATTATTATTTTGCCACACATTCCCACCCCCCCCCCCCCCCCCCCCCCCCCCCCCCCCCCGCAACTGAATTAATGAAATATACAAAATCCAACATGTCGCAGTTATGAAAATTTGGAACTGGCCACAACTTTTTCTGGTAAACAACAACAACACGGGGTTCTCCATTTTGATTTTTAGTGTAACCTGTCCTGTTCCCTATAGCGGTTTGAAATGCTTGCTGGTCATGTATTACGGTAATTTTTGTTAGCTAAAACAGAGAATAATACACGAGTGGCCGTTAGATACCATTTATCTCACGAGCGAAAGCGAGTTTGATACGTTTTTAAACAACGAGTTGTGAGATAAATGGTATCTAACGGACACGAATGTATTATTCTATTTCTTACATATCCTGAAAAAACAGGTTTCAAAGCAAATTTTAACATCTTTTTCGACTAAAAGTTATTTACAGCCGTTGCACTTGTAGCTAACTTACGCGTCACAGTCAAAGCAGCCCATACACGATCAGTTTTATTGACAATAATATTGTCAATTATAAAAATTGACAATATTATTTATCATTAGTGTAAATAGTCTTACAGGCCTGCATACTTGCACGGATTGGCCGTATTTTGTACGGTTAAAATACCGACTTGTACGGCGTACGGATTTTACGGCCGATTGTACGGGCACCATCACTGCAAAAATGCGGGGTTTTTTTAATATAAAAAAAGAAAGAATTTTAATGTGCAAATTATGGTCAAATAAAGCTTTCGTTCACATACTTTCTCAAGATCCATGATTGTCAGGTTAACTACACGTCACAATGTAATCGATTTCCATCTTGTAGTTTTTCATTGGAAGTATGGCAGTGGTGACCTGGTCATCACCTAGGAGCAGCCAGTCGTATGTCTTGACATTGTTAACACACGTGCATGTGTAAGCAACCATGTATTATAAAAAATAACGCATGGTGTTCTCACCAACGGGTGTGTAAGAAAAAAGGATCGTACATCCAGGGTACCTATTTCAACGACGTAAAATACCGAGTTTCGTCTACTGTAGATCGACGAAAACCTGTGTGAATAAAACATTTAGTTTTTTTGGATGTTTTTTCCCCGACAATACCTTGTTGAGATATTGAGATGACACTTTATACACAGCTTTATCATGTACTGTTACAGAACAAGTTTGACTTTCATGGCGATTTACCCATTGTCACAGAGTTATGGCCCTTGAACTTAGGAGATACCAAAATTTCTTTTCCGCAATGCCTTGAGATATTGAGCTGAAGTTTTGTTTATAGCTTTATCATCTACTTTTGCAGACCAAGTTTGAATTTCATGGCAATATACACATTTTCCACAAAGTTATGGCCCTTGAATTTAGGAGATAAGAACAATCGTTGCTTATTATTATTATTTATAACTACTCAAAAGAATTTAAGGGTCAAAAATTTATAACCAAAAGTTTCAGAGTGTATTAGATTGATGATGTAAACTACACAAAAAATTTAATTTATTGTTCCATATTTACAAAAAACCACAAATAAACGTCACTGTATACAAGAAAGTCACATGACATGCTGTCAAAGTTGAAGGTTGTCAAACATGGATTTTACACATTAGAACATTCGTTTAATAGTGTGTTAATCCACCCCTGGCGCGAATACACTCGACACATCGTTGCCTCATGCTGTTGATCAAACGTCTGAAGAACTCTTGGGGAATGGCCTGCCACTCTGCCATAAGAAGTTGACACAAATCATGAAGGTTGGCCGGAGGGGCATGGTTATCCCGAACTCTCCTGCCTAATTCGTCCCAGGCGTTCTCTATTGGGGCCAAGTCAGGCGAATATGCTGGCCAATCCATCCTGGCGATACCTTGTTGTCTGAGAAAGTCCGTTACCACCCTGGCGCGGTGGGATCTGGCATTGTCATCCTGCAGAACTGCCCCGCCGCCAATCTGCTGAAGGCCTGGGAGAACCAACGGCCGGATAATCTCATTCAGATAGCGGATTCCATTCAGATTGCCATCCACCACATATAGGGGGGTCCTGTGGTGGATAGAGATGCCGCCCCACACCATGACGCTGCCACCACCGAACCGGTGACGTTGTCTAACGTTAACGTCAGCGAAGCGCTCCCCAGGACGTCTGTAGACACGAACCCGACCGTCGTTGAACTGGAGACTAAACCTGGACTCATCAGTGAACATCACTCGACCCCAATGAACACGTTGCCACCGAAGATGAAGTGTGCACCAGTGACGTCTGGCCGTTCTGTGACGTGGTAGGAGTGGTGGTCGAACAGCCTGGCGACGGCAGCGTAGATTATTGGCTCTCAGACGATTGCGTATGGTTTGATCAGACACTCGAGTTCCAGTCGCAGTCCGCAGATTGTCACGTAATCGGCGTGCAGTGGTTGTGCGTTGACGTAGAGCCATATTGGTGATGTAGCGGTCTTCTCTATTTGTAGTGCTACGGGGTCTTCCCGAACGTGGACGATTTCGAACAGAATTCGTTGCTTGGTACCGTTGCCACAGTCGGCCAACGACACTCTGACTGACACCAAGTCTCAGAGCAACATTTCTTTGCGTATTGCCATCCTGAAGCCAAGCAATAGCCCTTCCTCGATCTTCGATAGTCAGTTGACGTCGTACCATTGTCGAATTTGGAGTGTGCACCGTACACGAACGCAAGCTCCAATTATACGGAAATTCAGCACTGGGAACATGGAATACACATGCAAAGCGTGCAAATGAAGCGCTTTGTGAAAAAGCAAGTTATGGGCACTTAGCAGACCTTTCGCTTTCGCCCTAATTTACGTGCAAATGTAAGCATGTTTTCGCCATTAGAACTAATCGACAGTGTCAATGACAGTGGATTTTAATTCATTTATGGGTTGCTTAGACCCACTTTCGTCAAAATGGAACAATACCATGCGTGACATTATGGTCTAGCTAATATAATTGACATTCAGAAAATAATGTCGAAAATATCGTCTGACCCTTAAATTCTTTTGAGTAGTATATATATTATTATTGTTATTATTATTATTAATTATTATTATTATTTCAGACTACCGTATCGCAGTTACACTGGAGGGATTGTAGGTTTCACAAAAGAACAGTATGAAAAAATTAATGGATTTTCTAACCGGTACTTTGGTTGGGGTGGAGAAGACGATGACGTAGAAATCAGGTAAAAACCCTTTAAATGTGCCACTTTGTCACGGCCAACCTTGCGCATGTTTATATTCCTGTTAATAAATTCTACAGATTTAGCTTCAATTGTGTAGGTTGCATGGTATCAAAGAAGAAAGTTCCCTGTCAAATATTTACGCCTGTGATTGATAGTAACGAATGACATTGATTATTTGTGTCAATACTATTATCCATTGACAATAAATAAATACTTTTATTTGTTATACAGTTGTTATGCAGTATACTCCAGAGGTTGAAACTAATGCAAGGTAAACCCCCCCCCCCCCCCCCCCACACACACACACCTCAATGGAACTTCGATTATCAGCAAAAATGACCATTGCTAATAGAAACATTAAAACTACATTCCCTGGAATATTTTTTATTTTTTAAAGCCGCACACCCTAGTTCCATCCAGCGAAAATAAATTATAATTTGGTTAATCTACAAACCTGTAACACACTTAGATCACGTTTTTATCAAATGGAGTGAAAAAGCAGGTTTTATATCGATAAATACCATGGGAATCCCCATGTCCCAATTGCTTGAAATAATTTTGAAAGTTTGTATTCTGATGTCACCGGTAGATGTCGCTCGAAGCACAACAATGCCTACGTCACGATAAATTTCACAGACTTGGGGTGCGTTGTTTTCACCTCTCTTGGACATGTTCCAACTGTTCTGTCCTGGTTGTATCCCCTCTCCAGATATCGTAGGACTTAGCAAAATTATTGGTTTTAAGGGTTTGTAACGTTTTGTATTGAGATACTTACTTGTCTGAACTTTATTGTTACTGAAAATATTCACGAACTGTGAAGAAAAATCTCACAAATGAACAACAACAAATCGGATGTTGATTGCGCGAACCGTGCACGAGAAAACAAACCGAACCAAAATGATAACGGCCACGTGGTATACCAACGTCTGTGACATTGAAATGGAAATATCCCGTCTAAAAATAGATTAGACCTTGTCTGCTCAACGGTTTTTTCTCAAACGTACGTCCGTTTTTCAGAAATACGAAAAATGCATTTTGTGGTATTACAAACACCAGGATTACCAGGATTACCAAAAAACACTTCAGGTGAATGGAAATGTATATTCTAAATAATAAACGATAAGTAAAGTGCAATTTTATTTGTGAAAAAATGGGTTTAATAGCGAAAAACAACGCCGTAATGGTTAACAACTAACCGTAACTAGGGTGTGTCCCTTTAAGCATATAGAACAGAAAATCCAATTACGTTTGGTGCATATATGACGCCGCACTCCGCATTGGTTTCACTACGCTGGCTTATCCAGGTCAAAAACAAAGCCATGATTTTAAAAGTGGAACACTTTTGACGGGCTCGTACCGATCTCGGTTTTCATTGGCTTATCATAAGTATAGAATTCCCCAACAAGAGATCACGTGAGATTTCGCAATTTTTGAACAAATTTAACTGTCTTGATTGAGGGGTCGTCTCATATCTCCAAAACATATTTATATCCATAGAGGTATGGTACAACGCCTTTCCAGGGGTCGGTGAGTGGGGGATTTGCCTTGAAATTTTGACAGTGGCCAGCTGTTGGCATACGCGTTACATGCAAGGGGGTGTTACTAATTACGTAACGCTCTAGGGGTAGAGGAAGAGGGTACCGTGTTCGATTTACGTAACATTTTTCAAGACTATATGTTATTTTTATTCATTACTTAGACCTAAAAAGGTGTTTTTTGGAAATGCGCGGTCAGTCTAGGATCGATCCCCATCGGCGGGTATACAAAAATACCATGGTATGTGATATCCTGTCTGTGGGATGGTACATATAAACAATCCCTTGCTAAAAAAAAAATGTAGCGGGTTTCCAAGGCGCGTGTGCAGGGATTTCAGCGGGGTTGGGGTTATAGACTGTGTTAAGCGAAGTCTATATGGGGCCATGCTCCCCCAAAAAATATATTTCAATTTTTTTTTAAGCTTGGGCAAGTAAGGGTTTCGACCTCCAATACCCTCCCCTGCACATGCACCCGATTCCTCTCTAAGATTATATGTCAAAATTACCAAATGTTAAGACATCCAAAAGCAGATGGAAGGAAGGATAGGATATGTTTTATTTAACGACGCACTCAACACATTTTATTTACGGTTGTATGGGGTCGGATAATTATTAAATCAATATGCTTTATCTTTGATGTCGTTAACCCCCCCCCCCAACTTTATCCTTTCCAAACGAAATAATATTTATTTGAATTTGTCGACTTTAACACGTAAAATTAAGAAGTGAAAACCTTCATTGTCTACTTTAGTATATTTTATTTAAAAAATATATACATGATTAATGGGTTACTAGTATACAAACTAAACTTTGAAAGTTCTACTAACACTTTATAAAATATCAATTCTGAAATAGGAAGGTACGACTGTCGATAATACGTTGTCAAGATCAAACCGGTTTTAACTAAAGACTCTAGTACCGTATCCTCAACCGAACGTTCTTCGTACAGCGCAAGATTTCTCTTTTAATTTTTTGAGACGAACCCTACAATTTGAAATCGGCAAACGCGCGTGTTAACTGAAACTGACAACAGACTGTCGTTTGTGCTTTGTCGAGCTATGGCGGCACAGGCGACGAATCAAGCGTATACGTTTGACGATATCCGTTCATAGCGAACACACACGACTTTTTAAAAAGTGCATTTGAGCTTGTATTTCACATTTGTACATGATGTTATAATATGGTAACCAGAGAATGTAACTTTAATTAAATCACTTACATGGTATGTGACTAGGGTCTCCACGAGTACTCGGTCACGGATAGAGTCTAGCAAGACTAGTCCGTTCACAGGACTCGAGTACCCGTACAGGGAACAGCACTCTCATTTTATTATTATTATTATTTTTTTAAACGTCATTTTGTCACAATGTGCTTGTCGCCGGTTACATTATTGGGCTATGAGACAAGATGGGGGATGTGTCGATTGTGTGGAATGTGGAATGCAATATATTACCCATGCGCGTGCTGTAACCCTACCGTGGTGCAGGGGTGTTACATTCTCTTTGAGAATGGCCAATACAGCACAAAATTGAAATTTTGAGTAAAAGTCAGTATCTATTTGTGATATTTGTATTTTTGCAGTTCTTTACACTGTGTTTTTATTTAAATCTTGAATTTTTGTATTGATGTTGATCATCACTTTATTTGTTTGCATTACCATAGTTTGACACCCAATAGCCGATGTATTTTTTGTGCTGGGGTGTCGTTAAACATTCATTCATTCATTCATTGCAATATATTATTATTATTATCAAGTGTAAGTGTCGGGTACTCTGGTCCGGGTTGAGTTTTTCCCTCGGGTACTCGAGTCCAATGTTTTCTTGCAAGTAGATTAAATGTGAGATGCCACACATTTTATTGGTGTACTGCCTGGGTGTGTTGATACGCTGCTTATATCGGTTTTATTGGTGTACTGCCTGGGCGTGTTGATACACTGCTTATATCGGTTTTATTGGTGTACTGCCTGGGTGTGTTGATACGCTGCTTATATCGGTTTTATTGGTGTACTGCCTGGGTGTGTTGATACGCTGCTTATATCGGTTTTATTGGTGTACTGCCTGGGTGTGTTGATACGCTGCTTACATCAGTTTTATTGGTGTACTGCCTGAGTGTGTTGATACGCTGCTTACATCAGTTTTATTGGTATACTGCCTAGGTGTATTGATACGTTAATATGTAACTACCCCCACACACCACCACTCACGTTAATATCATCTCCCAGCGCCCATGTTAAGTCTGCATGCTTATTTCTATTCACAAATAATGTATATCTTAAATAATAATAATAATAATAATAAGAAGAAGAAGAAGAAGAAGAAAAAGGAGAAATAATAATTTAAAAAAATAAGAAGAAGAAATAACCGGCAATGCTTGAAGAAGAAGAAGAAGAAGAAAAAAAGGATAAATAATAAATAAAAAAATTAGGAAGAAGAAATAACCGGCAATGCTTGATAACTACATGTACTTTTTTTTCATTTTTTTTTCAGAATTAAACACAAGAGTATGAGAGTTGAGCGACTGCCTTACAAAGTGGGGCGGTACCAGGCTATACCACACGAACCAGACAAGGGGAACCCGCCCAACCCAAACAAGTAGGTCACGATCACGAAGAAATGTAAAGTCGCTATTCTTTGTTTTTAGACAGTATCAAATATTGTCGGCTATCAGAGGCGGATCTAAGGGTGTGTGTGTGTGTGTGTGTGTGTGTGTGTGTGTGTGTGTGTGGCAGGGACCCGCCCCCCCCTAAATTTTGCGACAGTTATAATTTTATTATATATTAATTTTCATTTTTTTACCATCCCCTCTAAACCTCCCCCAAAGTTCCATTGGCATTCCGCCTCATCTTATTGTCACCCCACCAAATGGATTTTCTGGATCCGCCACTGGCTATTACAATTATTTTACCGTTAACTTGCGTACTTACTTCATTATTAGAGCCGTTTTCTGATAATAAAAATCGGACATTACTTAGATTTTATTGTTTAGATTATCATTTCCGTACAACCGAAGTGTTTCTGGTCATCC
This sequence comes from Gigantopelta aegis, assembly GCF_016097555.1. Lineage (NCBI taxonomy): Eukaryota > Metazoa > Mollusca > Gastropoda > Neomphalida > Peltospiridae > Gigantopelta > Gigantopelta aegis. Next base: position 21,406,457 of record NC_054712.1, read on the forward strand.
TAGTGTTTCTAATACCACAAAATGCATTTTTCGTATTTTTAAAAATACACATACCCCTTAGAAGTAACGGTTATGGAGACGAGCTCTAGTCTTATTTTTAGCCAGTGTATCACGACTGGTAATCAACGGCTGTGGTATGTGCTATCATGTCTGTGGGATGGTGCATATAAAAGAGCATTTGCTATTAATGAACAAAATGTAGCGGGTTTCCTCTCTTAAAATATATGTCAAAATGTCCAAACGTTTGACATCCATTAGCCGATGGTTAATAAATCAATGTGCTCTAGTTGTGTTGTTAAACAAAACCAACTTATTTTAGTCTTATTTTAAAGGTATTTTCCCGGTCCAACGTTACAGCCTCTTGTTTCGCTCAGTGGACGTATTGTTACCGTATCCAAATGTGTTACAAGTTTGTAGATTTAAAGGGACATCCCTGAGTTTGCTGCAATTTTTAAGATGTTATCGACGAACAGAGACTTTATAACCATTGTCAAATATATTTTTCTGCATAAAATATTAGTGGGTATATATTAAACTTGTTTAAGGGTGTGTGTGTGTGTGTTCTAATATTTATACTAGGTTAAATTTCATTTTATTTCCTAAAATGTCCCTTTAACTAAACTTAGTGTCCATTTTCACGGGTGGAAACTAGGGTCTGCACCTTTAAAACGTATTTACGTTATCAGTTCTGACAAACTAAATGTGATTCTAGTCGTCCTGAAAAAGGAACATCAATTAAAACAGTAAATAAATTGGTCCAAAAAACGGGCAGTTTAATTTGTTTTCGGGGGACCTTGGATCCGCGCTTGGTTTTGTATTAAAGAGAAAAGGTACTAACCCCAGGAACTAGGGCCAGTGGCTTTAAAGACACCTGAGCGGATATTAATCTATGGAAATAGGTGTGTGTGCAGGAGGAGGGTTTTGGGGATAACCCACCCACCCCGCTCAAGCACATTTTCTTGTCTTATTTTCAGTACATTTTCTGGGGGAGCGTAGACTCGACCCCCCCCCCCCCCCCCCCCTCCCCATCTCCATCTCCAGGATGAAATTCCTGCATCGCACCTTAAAAAGCATGGATCGGAATGGGGGTGAGGATGGGGGAGGGGGGGGGGGAGGTGCACTTCCACACTCAACTTCAAATTGCCTTGAATATCCAGTACTTAACAGATTAATAAATGACTTTCTTTCTTTTTTTCGGTGAAGAATATGTAATATTATTATGGTCAAATGGGGATAGGATGGGAACTCTATTTACGTGCTCATATCCACAGAGGTTCAGGCACGCCCACCTCGGATTTGGCCCCTGACTTCGCCAGTGACCATTTCCGGGGCAGGAGGTCAACTGGGTGTCTTTTTAGAAAGGCTGTGTGTATTTATGGTATCTAGTACTTTGAAATACTGTAGGTGTCCATTCTTGTGCCAAAAAAATCCAGTATTCGCCCCTTAGGGGCAATTCCACAAAACATCGTAAGTTTACGTATGGGACTAGCAGTTATACATTTACAAGTGTTTGGCATCTATTTCACGAAGAAAATTACATCATTAATGAAAATGGAGCATTTTAAGGACAAAGGAAACTGAAATATGTTTATTTCTAATTATATTTGCTGTACTATAATAAGTAATAAGAATTGTGTTTTACTTGTAGATTTACGTGCAAAACTAGGCTTACGATGTTTTGTAAAATTAGGCCCTGTATAATTACTTTATGTTTAGCATGTGGTTATTTTGACACCAAGTCGTGGTCCACTTGTGTGGAAGAGATGAAACCTGTAGCCGCTATACAGACTACTCTGGGATAGTTTATTTTGGTTCATCTAAATTCTGCACACGTATATGAAACGCAATATACACCTACTTTTGTCCGTGTGGCCTTATTTTCCGCAAGTAATTGTGGACAGTTCGTGAATACAAAACTGTGGAATTGAAGGGACATTCCCGAGTTTGCTGCATTGTAAGATGTTTCCGACTAATAACATATTTCTACAATTAAACTTACATATTAAATATATTTTCTTGTTTAGAATATCAGTGTTTGTATATTCAATGTGTTTCTGGTCGTCTTAATATTTGTAAGAAGCCCAAACTGGAATTTGTCTTGAAATAATTTCGTACGTACGAAAAAAATCTTTTTAGTAAATAAAATGAAATTTAACCTAGTACAAATATTAGAACGATCAGAAAAACGTATAATATACAGCCACTAATATTTTTTGCAGAAAAATATGTTTGATATGTAATTACAGTCGTAATAAAGTCTCTGTTAGTCGATAAAATCTTTAAAATTGCAGCAAACTCAGGAATATCCCTTTAATGTCCTATGACATGTTATGTAGAAGATATTAAAAAAGATTGCCAGCAAAGTAAAACTGTCTATACAATATCATCAATATTTAATGTATTCTAGGGAAAAAGACAGAAGCCGTAAATAGGCATGAAATTGTATGGTAATTAACTATGCAGCTGGAATCACACTGACGGCTTCTCATAAGTAATTTATTCATGCTAGCTCGGTTAAACTCTATACGGAATACCTAAACAAGTCTCTATATCAGGTCTAAACTACATCGTCACGAACCACTACTTTTAGGCGCCTTTTTGGCGGGTGCTTAATCAATTTACAGGTGTCTATTGACAGGAAGAAGGAAGGAAGGAAATGTTTTATTTAACGACGCACTCAACACATTTTATTTACGGTTATATGGCGTCGGACATATGGTTAAGGACCACACAGATATTGAGAGAGGAAACCCGCTGTCGCCACTTCATGAGCTACACTTTTCGATTAGCTGCATGGGATCTTTTATATGCACCATCCGCCAGACAGGATAACGCATACCACGGCCTTTCATGTATCAGTCGTGGTGCATTGGCTGGAGCGAGAAATAGTCCAAATGGCCCACTGACGGGGATCGATCTCAAACCGACAGCGCGTCAAGCGAGTGTTTTACCACTGGGCTACGTCCCACCCCTACACACAAACATATATTCATTAGATTTAAATTAGGAGAAAACTAGCTGTGACATCAATTCTTTAAAGGTAGGGTCAACTCAAACAAGAGCCGTATGTGTTGGAAAGATGAATACCCGGACCACCAACACATACTGACACTTTAGCAAATAAAAAAACGCGTAATTTTAGAGTTAATAAAAAAAAACATGATTATTCCTGCTAACTGGGGGCAGCCATTTTGTTTTAGTTTCTGTGACGTCCGGTGGGATAGCTTGGGGCGAAGTGACGTCAGCTGTACAGTGTAAACAAAAGCAGTAATTTTCGACAAAGCACTTCTCTTTGATCAACCTGACTTGTAAAACAGCATAAATGACGCAGGGGTGCACAAATGTGAAATTGTGATAGTTGCCCGGTGGGCAACCAGTAGCTGAAGTTTGGTTGCCCAACATCATCTCTTGGTTGCCCACATATTTCATAAAACGTTTTAAGAATATAATTTTGAACTGTCTTTAAAATGAAACTGAAATTTAAAATGTTTTTATTATTATCATTACTTATCAGTTTAGTTTTATTTCTTTTTTAACATTATTTATCTACAGCTCATCTTCGCTTAGGCTGAAAAAAAGTTTGTTTTGTTTAACGACACCACTGGAGCACACTGATTAATTAATCAATCATCGGCTATAGGATGTCAAACATTTAGTAATTCTGACTCATCAGAGGAAACCCGCTACATTTTTCCAAATGCAGCCAGGGATCTTTTATATGCACTTTCCCACAGACAGGAAGGCACATACCACAGCCTTTGTCCGGTTGTTGTGCACTGGTTGGAACGAGAAACAACCCAATCAGCTGAATGGATCCACAGAGGTGGTTCAATCTCGCTTGGGCTGTCACAGTCATAATACTTGATGAACTCAGGGCTCATCCAAGATTAAAAATACCTTTTGCCAAAAAAATTGCCAAATGGGATTTTTATTTGCCATAATAAAAATGTTTTAGCCAAAATTGTTTTGTGTAGTACTGTATAGAATATTTATATATGACTATGAACCTTGTATCTTTTTCAGCTAATTATGTACAAACTGGAATACATCTGAATAACAAAATTATCCCCGATCAAAATCAAAGACAGCAATTGGGGGTAGGGACAGTTAATATATTACTTTGATTTTTCAGTGGGTGAGGGGAGATATGCAGAGTTGGAAGCCAATGCCCTCTGCAAACACACCCAAAATTCTAAGGCCTATGGCATTAATAAAAATCTGAGAGCCAATACTCTTCTTTTTTTTAAACAGTGCTCATTATTTCTGTAAAATTAGAAAATTTGTTTCTAATTTTCATTATTATTCATACTTACCTAGTGCTAGCACAACAAATATGCTATTCAACCTGAGTCTTACCTACACACTGCAGAATTCTCTCCCTTGCCGGATATGCGCAATGCTATCCTTGCACGGGCTACCTGTAACTTCATTCTCGGTTCAAAGTCCACCCACCGAGGGAAAGCCTCATAGGGGTGGGTGGGAGGTATAGTTTGTTGTGCTAGCACTAGGTAAGTATGAATAATAATGAAAATTAGAAACAAATTTTCTAATAGTCTTATTCAACTTACTGTGCTAGCACAACAAATATGCTATAACGGATGTGCAATGACACCGTTAGAGCACGTAAATTCAACATTAATGGGAGGAGGTAAGAAAATAGAGGACTTACCCGTACCCAAAAAGCTCCTTTGAAGTAATGACATGGAGATAGGACGAACCACGACATACGGTAACAAGGAGTCAAAAAACTTTTGGGAATAAAAAGGGGCTTCCCAAAAGAAAAACTCATCCCCATGAAAGGGAGGAAAAACATCTCCCCAGGGAGAGGAAACGGTAGACAACACTACAAAAAAACCCCATCCCTCAGAAAAGAGTGGAGTGTTAAACATGTCCGAAGCGTGAATCGATGGCAGTCGGACGGAAAAGAGGTCGACCCCTTTCCGTTGCCCTGCGCACAGACACGACGTGTTGAGCCGCAATGACTGTCTGGATCCTACGCGTACCGTCAGGACCAACCGCCATATCCCGGAAATAGAAACGGTCAAAAGTGTGCCGTCCTTTCCAAACCCCTGCATTCATGACCTTTATAATATCTAAAGAGTCATGAAAATTCAGGGAAGCAGAAATGGCTCGGATCTCATGTGGTTTAACAGAGAAATTCCGTAACACATGATCACCCGCCATCTCATATGCTAGCTTGATGGTAGCTGCTATCCATCGAGACAAAGCATTTTTTGTGACATCACCCGGCCTAATGGTATAAGAAATAAACAATCTCTTTTTACCCTGCCGCCGGTTTTTCGTACCTCCAAATAATACTTCAATGCTCTCACCGGGCAAAGAAGTCTATCCGAGTTATCAGATGACAGTGTACGAGATAAACTGTGAATGACAGTAGGTGGAAACTCTTCCCCTGGAGACTGGTTTTTAGCAACAAAGACAGGGTCGGTACGTAAAGTGACAGACCCGTCCGAATTGTAATCAACCAAGTCATGCAAAAAAGCATGTATCTCACTGATCCGACGACAAGCTGCCCTTGAAACCAGAAACAGAGTCTTCCACGTCAAGGAACGAAGACTAGCAAACCTCAACGGCTCATAAGGCGCACCCTTAAGAGCATGTAACACCAGAAAGACATTCCATTTCGGAATAATGGAAGGTCGTTCAACCGTGGATTGTAATGATTTAAGTAAATCATGCAACACCAAGTTCGTAGAAAAGTCACGACATCCACACTGTTTAAGAGTAGTGAAAATCGCAGCTCTGTGACTTTTCACTGTCGTGACTTTAAGTTTCCTTTTTGGACCAACGCCAGAAAGTACTCCGCTAAATCGTTGACAGTAGGCGATAAGGGATCGAAATCCCGTGCGTTCGCCCAACGAACCCACATACGCCAGTGACACTGATAAACCGACTCGGTAGATTTGCGCTTTGCTGAAGAGACGAGATGCGCAATTCTTGTCGAAAAACCTCTGCGTCGCAAGGAAGCCCTGATAACCTCCACGCGTGAAGCCGGAAGACCTCCGGCTTCGGATGCCACACCGTCTGACTCAGTCGCTGGCTGAGTAGATCGGACAACACTGGTAACCGGAACGGGACTGCCACTAACAGTGACAGGAGCTGTGGAAACCAGGGCTGCGCCACCCACAGAGGAGCTATCAACGTCACGTGACAAGGTTCCTGGACCACTTTGGTCAATACCTTGCCGAGTAAGACAGGAGGAGAGAAGGCATAAAAATCCAGTCCCGTCCAATCCATACTTAACGCGTCGTACTCCAACGCCAATGTGTCCGGTACCGGGGACACGAACACCGGCAATTGGTTGTTCAACCGTGTGGCAAACATGTCCACCTGTGGACTGCCCAACACCCGAAGAACCGCTGCGACCACCCCTTTGTTCAACATCCACTCCGTCTGAACAGGGGTATGTCGACTGAGGGCATCTGCTAACACATTCACCGATGAAGGAATGTGTTTCGCCCACAGAGTGGTCCCTAGTTGGTCGCAGAATTCCAAAATCGCAAGAGCTTTGCGACCCAAAGTCTCCGATTTGGTTCCACCCCAACGATTGAGATATGCCACTACCGACGTATTGTCGCATCTCAATAGAATTCGACGGTGTCGAAGAACACACCGGAAATGAAGACAGGCACGATGCACTGCCTCCATCTCCAAACAGTTGATATGAAGCTTCCTCTCGGAGAGATTCCATACCCCTGAAATGTGTTGATCCAACAGATGCGCCCCGTACCTGTGCAGCGACGCATCCGTGAACAGGATCAGATCCGGAGCAGGGGGGTGCAACGGAACCGATAGGGACATGCACTTGTCCGACAGGCACTCCTGTATCGGATGAGTGAACCATGGGCCCAGAGGCACTATCGTGTCCCAATTGTGACCATCCCACCGTGGGGACAAATGCCACTGGAGTGGTCGTTTGAATCGTCTGAACTGCACGATCAATGAGGCCAGAGATTCGAGGTGGCCCAACACCACGTGGAGAGATCGTACCGTAGTACTTTGCTCCCCCATCAAACGTCGCGCCGACGTTTGGAAATTGTGGATACGCGCATCGGTGGGACGAACCGACGCTACCACAAGATCGAAGACCACTCCGAGATATGTGAAAATCTGAGCCGGCGTTAACTCCGATTTCACCCAATTGGGAATAAAACCCAATTGGAGGATCGTGTCCAAAACCAACCCGACATTGGTCTGACACTCCTGTTGCGACGAAGCTGGGATCAACCAATCGTCCAGATAGGTATGCATTCGAACCACTAACAAATGAACATGACCTACCACCGCTTTTACCCGTGTAACACGTGTAAAAGCATGGGGACTCGTCGCCAAACCGAACGGGAGCACACGAAACTCGTACGCTTTCCCGTCGAACAGGAAGCGCAGAAACTTCCAAAACGCCTTGTGCACCGGGACATGGAGGTATGCGTCTTTCAGATCGATCGACACAGCCCACTCCCCAATTTGAAGCAGGTTCCGGACCGAATGAACCGTTTCCATTTTCATGGAAGGAACATCGACGTAGACGTTCAGTGGCTTCAAATTTAGAATTGGTCTCCATTCCCCATTTTTCTTCCGGGCGAAGAAAAGATGAGAATAAAATCCCGGAGTGTCCAGACTGACTCTCTGGATGGCCCCTTTGTCGAGAAACTCGGCAATCATACTCTCCACTAAAACGCGCCGATCCGCGGACGGTAATGGCGGCATTCTCGGAGTGGAAGTAAGAGGGGGACTCGAAGAAAAGGGTATTTTGTAACCGTGTCGAACGACCGACAGAACCCAGGGGTCGAGACCAGGCAGCTTGCACCAATTTCGAAGGAAATGGCGGAGCCTGCCCCCCCCCACGGGTATGGTTGCTAACGGTACCTCCGAAAGCAACTGCCGATCGTTCACGTACCCTCACCCCAACTGCTTACCACCCGTAGGTGCAACGTTTGCGTCCTCGCTTAGTGGAAGACGGGTTGTTACCTGGTTGACTCCTAGTGTCAGGAACCCTAGGGATCTGAGCCGACTGTAAAAAAGCAGCCTTTTTCACAGGAGGAGGCTTGAACCCCGAAAACGTGGACCGACGTTTACCACAGGTTGAGGGTCGAGTGTTCGGGACTGGTCGCGACAAATCCTTGTCTAGGACAATATTAAAATCGAGACCGAAAAGTAAATTTTCCCGTACCGAACGTGTACGAAAAAACGTCTTCGCAACGTTTGACGCACTCAAACCCGCCAGGTAATGGTCACGCGGTAACAAAAGACAGTTCGCAAACAATCGGCCAGATAACTGAGCGATATGCTTAGAGGCTTTTGACGCAGCCTCCAAACAGCCTTTCGCCATCGCGGGAAGGCTCTCGACAGCCTTATCCAAGCCAAATAGGAACGTACCTAAATGGTTATTAACCTGGAACATCGACTTAGCAAGCCGTTCGAACGATTCCAGATCCGCGATTGGCAATGACACATGCGGCGATGGGGAACAAGCGGCTCGGACACTAGCGGGAACGACCGCCGGATGTTCGAGAAAATCCGCCCCCAACGTCTCACAGGAGTCGGCACGAAAAATGCGCGCTCCCGTTAAGATTTTCCCCGGTGGCAGTGCCGTTGGGTACTCATCAACACCCACTCCCAGGATACGATCACTGCCAGTGATCAACACATCAATGTCACAAAGTGAACTGTGCGCCTCCTGTGCAAGTGGTAAACCCGACTCCTCACGAGGAGTGACCAAATTCAAAGAACGGTTCCCGAAGGAGACACCCTTGAATGTAGGCTGGGCCTCAACCTGAGGTATAACGTCCCCGCATACCTGTCGGACCTGGTCCCTGACAAAAGCCAGAACCGCTGGATAATCGCACTCCTCCTCTACCTCCGAACCGAAGTGAGAGAGAGCTGGGTCAGCGACAGAATCCGGTCCAACCGACGCTTCTCTGAAGCCAGGTCACTGTCCACTGGATCCCGAAGATCGATATGGACTCCTCCCCCTAATCGAGATGCCCCTGGGGCAGCGTCTCTCGAGACGGAAACAATAGGAACCGAACGACAATCCCTAACTGCATCGTCAAACTGCTGTCGAGACGCAGTTCCTGCTGGTTTGGGCGGAAAACCAGGGGGGGGGGGGAGGAATGGGAGCCGCACCCGACGGTCCCGTCTGCGAAAGCAATGATCCCAACTGAGGCGAAGCGTTAAAAAATTCCACAAAACTCCGAAACAACGTTTCCTGAAAGCCTAACGGTCATTCCTGCGCCAAGTGCGGAACGGTCGGAGTTTGCGGCCACAGAGTACCCCCAGCCGAGGGGTATCTGCGCGAACCTCGTCCTCTATCGAGTAAAGTCGAAGAGGTAGGGACCAAAGACGGTGCAAACTGTGAGAGATGTCCGTTGCTACCGAAGTCACCGGACCCTTGGGGTAAACATATGCAAACGGAGGACCCAAACGGGATGAGTCCTCCACCCAACGGTAAACATCGGTCGGGATGCCATCAGAGACGGATCCCGGCATCGGAACAACTGGCTCAGTTCGAAGCAAACTGGCAGAACTCTCCTCGGGCCTTGAGAATGCTGAGGTGCCGAAGCGACTGTCACCAATCGAAGGCAAAGTCGGGGCCACCTGCTCTGCGGACGAAGCAGTGGACCTATGCACAACGGAGTGCATGTGCTCTGTAACCGATGAAGTCGTCAAAACCGGTGCCACGACGACTCCACCCTGCCCCCCCTTCTGTTTGTAAAGGTAACCGTAACGACAATGGCGACGCCCGCGACGAAGCCACACAAACAGAAGAAGGCGCCATCACTAACGAAGACGGCTCACGTACCACGGTCACAATAGGAGCCCGGGGGGCGCTCCCGAAGTATCTGTAACTGTACTCGTAACACGGACCGAAGAAGAAACACCCTTGTGTTTCCCCCCTTTCCGGACACTTTTCGAAGTGTCTACAGACTTATGGGACCTACCCACTAAGTCCGACTTGCCGACTACTGCCGAAGCAGACGACAAGATTTTGCTGGTACCCGAAACCTGAGTCTGCGAACCGAACCGAACCCACTGGTCAGGAGACCACGTGGCGCAGATCTCACACTGACGGTCTTGAGAACAAGACCGACAGTCCGGACACAACACGTGTGTGTCTTTACGTTGTAAAGGAAATGGACAACCATCTCGCGCACAAACTTTCCGTGCGCTAGCTGTCAACAAACTCGCGTCGGACATGGTAAATTCAACACAGAATTCCCAACTACCAACCGTATGTCAAGTTCAACCAAAAAAACAAACACAAAATTACAAGTAAACAAAACTTTTTGCCAAAGCTTAACAGGTGTTAACAGGTGGACTGCAGAATTGAGAATGAAGTTACAGGTAGCCCGTGCAAGGATAGCATTGCGCATATCCGGCAAGGGAGAGAATTCTGCAGTGTGTAGGTATGACTCAGGTTGAATAGCATATTTGTGTGCTAGCACAGTAAGTTGAATAAGACTATAGCAATCTTTATTTTGGTTTGAACTGCTTTTAATTGTATTTTTAAATAACCCATCTATTCCACACCCCAACAATTTCGTAATTTGCGCCATTTTGTTGATTTCCGCGTCGTGTTAAATGCTTGTTGGTAGTACTATACCAAATAACTTCCGGCTGGGTCAAAGTTCGAGGTGCACAACTTTTGATAGAGAAGTGAACACCACAAGTCCTGTGATTGGTTATAAATGTGAGTGTGTTGGTTGTAAAAAATAATAGTTTCATCTGGGTAAAATAAATGTGCAATTTTATTTCATCTAGTACCAATGTGTCAAGTAGCCTTGTGCTTGAAACATGTATGGGGTACCTGTAAAAAAAAGTACTCAAATTTTGTGCGACACTAGGGTAGTCATAGACGCTACCCGTTATCTCAGAAACGAGCAGCTTGACCCCCATTTTTTTCTGATTCACTTTAAGTGTAAGGGGTGGTAGTATTTATATCCGTGGCGTTTATGTCGGTTGATACGTTGCAGGTAGGAGTTTTAGCCGCATATGTTACTATTGTCGTCTATGGGATTTGATTTGGTAGTATACACCCTATAGTTGATTTCAGCTTGTAAAATACGTAGCCTAAAAATGCTGACTTCACGTTATGACAACTATCCATTTACGTCAAAAGGTTTTGATTAAAAAGATAATGAATTCAAATTTTACGATCTTTTTAAAATCTAGCTAACTTTTGAGATGTCACCTCACAGTCAACAAATTTATATAATATTTTATCTAACAAATATCATGATTATTGTAAACTAATTGTATTCAGTGTACGTTTAACCGCAATTTGTATAAATACTGCATGTTCCTTTCCCGCGATCGCGAAATGCATGAGTGCGAAATGAACAAAGACAACGGAAATAAATAAACGATTAAGTATTCATTAATGCGAACAATTATTTGGTGGTGGAGATTTACTTGCGTTTAATCGTATTGTTTAATGTCTGCAACAATGTCTTTTGACACGTGCAAGTCTCAGCTGACTGTCAAGCGTGACCTATATATGCACACCTGGAACAGCCAACGAACGTTTTCAAAACGTTCGCGAAATATGCGATTGGTTCCCGACGTGGACATTGGGTTTAACGTGAAACGCATAAACCAGTTTAGCGGACGTTTTTGTTTTGCTCGGTCTACCTGAACTCGGCCTTAGCTTACTTGTCTTTGGCCCTGAACTAGCATGTGTATTGAAACTGACACGCAATTTCGGTCCGTTTTTATTACTTTGGCTCAAAGACTTTACAGAGTTAAAATAACACGCTACAGATTTTTCAGACTTTTCTTGCATACATGTTGCCGTTAAAATTAATAACTGTAATTATTAAAATAAGCAAACATTGTTATGCTGAATTCTTGATGACACCACTTCTCGTTACCAGTCGCGAGAACCCTGTTAATATTTGGTATTATTATTATGTTAGATGTTGGATAGATTATGTAACCGATTGTTCACATCGGAAGATAGAAAATGGCTTAGCCACATTTTTAGCTCAGAACTGGATGCTTGTTGGTGTAGTTTGTGGCCTTTCACATGTGGCCTCAGATTACAGTTATCTTCCCATTTGGTTGTCCAAAATCCGGAAGGTTGACCGCGCAAGTAGTCTGCTGTTTGACTGTGATTATTTCATGGCAGACAGCTATGAAGTGGCAACTGTTTGACTGAAGTGACAGGGGATAGCATGTAGTTTGTAAACATGTGTAACTTGGAGACTTGTTTGTGGTAATTCCGGCCCATGCAAAAGTAGTGCTTTTTGTGTAAAATGGGTGTACTCCGGCCTGGTTTAGAGGGTGTGTCTGTTTAAACCAATATGCTGGGAGAAAGAGCTGGACAACAGGGGTTGTCCTTTTCAGGGTATGTGTCCCCCATGCAGGCAAAGGTACATACAAAACTTCACGGGCCTGCTGATATTAATAAAAATGTTATAGCCACTAAGGCTATATAGAAACATATAGCGAAATTAATTGTGGTCTGAGGCCTGATATAGTTCACACATTACACCGGTTAAATGCTTGATTCTGATGAAAGTATTATAACCAGAGAGGTGAAATTACACTGACTGATTGTGCATACCACAAGGAATATGAAAACTAATTTATTTATTTTCTAAATATTTTATTAAATTAAAAAATTTTTTTTTGAATTTATTAAAAATTAAAATTAAAATTTTCAACTTATAAATTTCAATATCCTCCAAAATAGCATAAAATGACCTCTGATGTTACTACAGGTTGTTGCAATATTTTTTAACAGTTTTGAGCTAATAATCTGGTAAAAAAGAGCAAAAGTTGGATTTTGTTAGTCAATATTGAGATTTTAAATTTTTTTACATATTGAATTTTAATGAGTTTACAATTATTGCAATTGGACAGAAGATCCAAATATAATGAATATATCACTACTAAATGTAATTAAACACTTTAAATAAATAGTATACAGTTTTTAACAAGATTAAGTACTCTAATAATACATTTCACCTACATTTATGTAAATTACACACTTCAGTCATTTTTCAAAAATGGTCTTTTATCCTTAGAAAATCTAATAGGCTAATATTCTATGCTGTCTGAATGTATTTATTGTGTTCAGTAATCAGATGCTGGTATACTTGTCAAGTTTATTGCAGAAAATGTGCCAAAAAGGTTAACATTTGGCTTTTAATACATATGGCAGAATAATCCATAATGCATATTCAGTGGTCATTACTACAAACATCCTTCCAATCAAGAAATACTACACTGAGGTATCCCAGACACTGGCACATGACTACACTTGTTAACAGTTATCACTGGAAATTGAAAAATATGGTGCAAGTACCTCTTGGTAGGATTTATATCAGCATTTTGTGACAAAATCTTCATTTTCAAAGTTGTCGTCAACAAAAAACATATTATGGTGTATACCTAAGTAATATCTGTAGGGCATATTCATATTAATATGCATTTATATGGACTGTTTTGCCTTTTACAAAGTGGCTACATGTCTAATACAGTAAATGAAGCAGATTAAGTAAATACAGCAGGTCAAAATTGAATATGAGGCCTATCATGTCTAATTTTCCCTGAAATTAGTGTGTAAACATTTGTTGCAAATGGCCCCTATTTTGTGACTTTCACCATCCCTCTGACACATTTCTAATAATGTATCATGAATTCAGTCACCATATCTTTACTAAGCCTCCACTTATCATATCTAAAATGCAAAATTTTACAGTTTTAGATTTTTTGTTTTTCAAAAATTTAAATTTAAGTTTAATATTTCATTAAAAATTAAGTAAAATCTAATGATCGATTTTTTTTCCTTTAAATATTTCAAAATCTTTCCAAGACAACACTGTGCAGATAGAACATATGTAGAAGAAAAAATAGCTACTCATTGTATGAAGAAATTCCAAAATTTGATAAAGTTATTACATTTTGAAGTTGGTGTCCCTCAAGTTTCCATTGCTAAAATTGGCCATGGCAAGGCACTGTGGTAGGTGTTTTAACACAGCCTCTGTATACTCTCAGTTTAAAGGTGACATACCGATACTTACTGAGGATTGCTTTAATATGTATATCTTTGGAATGCATTAGTGTGGGCCAGTTTTTAGGGGGAAAAATGGACTGATAGGCCTCAGATTACAGTTATCTTCCCATTTGGTTGTCCAAAATCCAGAAGGTTGACCGCGCAAGTAGTCTGCTGTTTGACTGTGATTATTTCATGGCAGACAGCTATGAAGTGGCAACTGTTTGACTGAAGTGACAGGGGATAGCATGTAGTTTGTAAACATGTGTAACTTGTTGACATTGGAGACTTGTTTGTGGTAATTCCGGCCCATGCAAAAGTGGTGCTTTTTGTGTAAAATGGGTGTACTCCGGCCTGGTTTAGAGGGTGTGTCTGTTTAAACCAATATGCTGGGAGAAAGAGCTGGACAACAGGGGTTGTCCTTTTCAGGGTATGTGTCCCCCATGCAGGCAAAGGTACATACAAAACTTCACGGGCCTGCTGATATTAATAAAAATGTTATAGCCACCAAGGCTATATAGAAACATATAGCGAAATTAATTGTGGTCTGAGGCCTGATATCTTGTGCCCTTTGCTAATAGCCACCATTCTGAAACGGATCTGTCTGCATTGAACTCATCAAAATCATGCACGGTGGACACTGAGTGGATGGCAGCGTTAGGTGGATATTTATATTGTGTCAGTCAAGTTATCAGTTTCGATACTTTTGAATTGCCTGTGACTATCCGAGTGTAGGGAAGTTTTGTTTTTCATTTTACTTGTTTTATGATTTTCTTGGTTGCCCGTCGGGGCAACTGTTTGACAAAGAATGGTTGCCCGCATCATATTTTGGTTGTCCCGGGCGCGCGGTCAACCGATTTGTGCACCCCTGTGACGTAATAATATAATAAACTATTTAACTAAATATATTTCAAGTTGCATTAACAGAACAAAATGGGGTTATAGTATTTATCTCTGTTAAATAATCCAAAGGAAAATGTACACTATTAGGCCTATTGATACGTTGGAGCAAAAACGACAACCCACGATACCCAAGTGATAATTTTCTTTTCGACTACGTAATTGGTCAGTTCTGTGGTTTTAGATGTAACAGTCTACTTAATCAATAGTTTTACACAACTATTTACAGTAATAAACCATGTCCATTACCATTTTAGGGGCGACAGGTAATATTCCACAATACCGGTATGTATTTTTGTGTCAAGACAGCGTCAATTAATTGGCTCGTCTGGTTACCAATCAAATACACACCTGCCAATCAAGAATCACAGGTAGAAGCAACTAACAGCATAGACCAATTAACTAAGAAAACACTCCGTGTATCATTTCAGTACGTAGGTTAATGCATGGACAAAACATTGTTAATTATTTCGACTTGTTGTGTAGCCACTTTGACAATTGTATTTTATTTTGTATTGAAAAATAATATATATAGTGCTGAATATACTTATTGCTGGCTTACAGGGATGTGTATTATTACAGAACATTGCAATGTATGACTATTTATCATCCCGCAAAAACCAGGTAGATTGTTTCTCTAGTTCTAAGGCTCATTCCTGACGTTAATCGCCAGCTCGACAGAGGGCGTACTCACTGAGATGGTACACAATGGCTGCGCCCGTTCTATATAACAGCCGTCGCATTTAACCGTTTTATTAATTAACTACACGATTATACTTGTTGATATTAAGCTGTAATGTGCATTATATATCGTTGAATATGCATACCAGGCCAAATGCCTTAATTGTCCCTTCCTCGTTGCTTTGAGAAACACACAATAGGCTTACGTAAACCTGCAAGAGTAAATATGCATACATTACATTTTCATTGTAGGTTTTTATTTTTATTTAAATTTTTTAGGGGGGGGGGGGGCAGTCTGAGACTTTCAAAATAAATTTTCCCCAAACCGACTCTGGTTAACAACATGTCAGATGCAGGGGTTTGTGAAATGGTGGTGGTGGTGTGCGTGTGTTGGGGGGGGGGGGGGGGGGCTGATGAGTCGGGGTAGGGAGAGCGCCCGAAGGCGAGAGCTCTGGGGTTTTTAATTTTGGTGTTTATTTGGGGGGGGGGGGGGGGGGGGGGGGGGTGCGCGGGGGATTTTGAGCTGCCTTTCTAGAGAAATGAAACAAAATATTTTGAAGCGGCTTCCTCGCATGGAAAACGATGTTTGAAAAGGCTTTTATTTATTTTATTTATTTATTTTGTTTTGCAGGGGAAAACTTTTTAGAGGCCTGACGAAGAGAATTCCAACGGACGGCTTTTCTTCTTTACATTATACTTCAGAAGTGCAACACAAACAGTTGTACACGTGGATACTTGTTCATATTAACATGACGTTTCATGAGGTCAAGATCAGCTGATATCATCTTTAAAATATAGCATGCTTCATCATTTCCATCTGTGCTAAACATTTGATAATAAGATCGTGTTGTTTAGTTGGTGTTTGGTGACATAATATGTATATTGTGTTATATAAGACGTAAATCATGTGACATAATATCGTTGAAGCGTAGTTGTGTTCACAAGTTACCAATTATTATCAAATTTATATCCCGAGTGAAATATGTTCACTTGTCGGGGTTAGGCCATCGGACATAAGGCTGGTTGGTACAGGGTTCGCAGCCCGGCACCGGCTCCCACCCAGAGTGAATTTTAACAACTCGGTGGGTAGGTGTAAGGCCACTACACCCTCTTCCCTCTCACTAACCACTAACAACTAACCTACTGTCCTGGACAAACAGCCCAGATTGCCGAGGTGTGTGACCAGAACAGCGTGCTTGAACCTTAATTGGATGTAAGCACGAAAATAAGTTGAAATGAATGAATGACAAATGAGTTTAATGAGGGACATAAATAGATTTTAAAATATGGTACCAGGTTTATTATTCTGTTCATCATTTCAGCAATCGTTTTTATCTCTAAAGGGGGCGGGACATAGCTCAGTGTGTGTGCGCGCGCGCGCGCGCGTGTACGTGCGTACTTGTGTATAAATATCAACCAAATGAAATCCATTTAAAACTAGTAGCTGAACCGATATTGAAAGACCTGAAAACTCCAAAATAAATTGTGTTCAGCATTTTATAATAAAGTCTATTTTTAAAAAAAAAACTATTCCACGAGAAAAGCAAATAAAATAAAGCAAAATGCAGATTTTTTTTTGAAATGGGACATAACTGCGGTATTTATTTTTGAAAAATAGTCTACGCCGATGCTAAATATATACAATATACATGTACCTGATAGCTTACACGCACACATCGCTGACGTTTGACATTTCATTATTAGGTCAATATTAATTATTGAGATTTACGAGCTCTAGTTTAAACTTATCTTTGACTGGTCTGCTTTAAATAATTTATTACCAGCTGGCTTTGTTTCGCTTTCAAGGAATCAATAAAGCTAAAGATATTAATAGAAGCAATCCAGACCCAACCAGGTCAACAACAAAAAACAGAAGAGAAAAAAAGAAAGAGAAATAAAATGTTTCCGTGAACCAGACCCTACCTAGAAAACAAGGACAGACCCTATTTTTAAAATTTTAATATATATATATATATATTTAATCAATATGTTAGTTGAAGAGGGATGTACTAAAATATATATATATATATATATACACACACACAGAGAGAGAGAGAGAGAGAGAGAGAGAGAGAGAGAGAGAGAGAGAGAGAGAGAGAGAGAGGGGGGGGGGGGCAGGCAGAGAGGCCTACTTGTTCTAACCCACCCACCCCCACCCCAGACACATTTTGTTTCAGGCATAAGAATAGTCATTTCTTATATCATTCATTTATATTAAATTTCTTTGTATCATTCAGTGTTGAGTTGACATTTCATCACAAATCATTTATCATCAGCTGAATAACTTAAATTTCTTTAACATAATCGGTAGTTCTACATAAACTGGATTAGGACTATACACCGGGTATCACGTTCCTCGGGATAGACCGAAAACATGTCACCAATAACATACCATGTATTAAAATTGTATCCGACGTTATTTAAATACTGGCATTATTCAAATTAAAAACAACTATATTATTACTATGCAGCTTTGCTACACTAAAACAAAACAAAAATCCAGTCTACTTACCACCAATCCTGTGCAAATAGTTCCGAGTTCCATATTAAACAGATAACGCCATTTACATGTGCATGTTTTTATTTTTCATAGTTGTAGACAAATTATGAAGTTTAACAAGATTGGGGGGGGGGGGGGGGGGGGGGGGGGAACAAGAAAGTACTATTTGTCAAATATAACATACAAGAATACCAGTGAGGTACGTGATACGTCGGCCATAAGTGGGTCAAGCTGACCTAGTTATGTTATGTGACACACCATCCCAGTTGGACTTGCATTTAAGGTTTGATGATCCTATATAAATTGATAAGGAAGAATAAGGAAGATATGGCCCCGGACAAGGATTTATTTCAATGTGCAGTAATGAGTGAAAAGTAGGTTGTGGTGACCTAGTTATTTTATATGACACACCACCATCCAAAGTTGCATTTGCTTGCAAGGTTTGATGATCCTATAAGACTTGATAAGAAAGATATGCCCCTGGAACAAAAAGTTTATGGACGGATGGACGTACATACGGAGAATGCCATAACCATCATTATACATGTACTAGTCAAAGACGGGTGTATAAAAATTACCGTAGGATATATTATATTTATTGTATGTGTACAAAACCAAAATGATGGTGTGGGCAAGTATCTGTTGTGGCCCTTAATGACTAAAGTTGGTGCCAAACATTTGACATCCATTAGCCGATGATTAATAAATCAATGTGATCTAGTACCGGTGTCATTAAACAAAACAAACTTTAACCGTCAGTTACAGGTGGTTTTTTTTAAACTACCGGTACACCACTAGAGCACACCAGTTGATTTATTCATCATTGGCTACTGGATGTCAAACATTTGGTTAATTCTGATGACAGACTTCAGAGGAAAGTTAAAGTTTGTTTTGTTTAATGGTAACGCTCGAGCGTAGTGATTTATTCATCATATCCAACATTTGGCAAGTAGTTAAGTATCGTTTATATTCACTTCCCAGAGACTAAACAGCACATACCACAGTCTTTGATATACCAGTTATGGAGCACTGGTAGAGAAAGGGTCCACGGAGGGGCTCCTCAGGCCACAGGTACTCCCATAGTTACATATATACTCTTTATTATATAATGTTACTATAACATATCTGACGTTATCATTTGGGGATACCTGTGCCTCAGGTGAGCACTTTTAACAACTCAACTAAAACCCACATCCTCAGTGGACCGACTAAACAAGATTGAATTTTACCAGTCCAGCAAGTGGTCCATGACTAGAAAAGCAACTATACCAAAGAATATGATATGTACTATCATGTCTGTGTTAAATTGAACATAAAAGATCCCTTGCCAGTGTTTCTGCCAGAAAGAAACTTTGGAGTACAGCGCTATGGAACTGAATGCAACCAGTCAACAGAGAGTATAGGGGGAGGGTGGGGGGCCTCCCCCAGAAAAAAAAGAGTTAAATTTACTGTTGGGGTTGGGGTTAAGAAATTCATACAGTAATGATAAGACTAATTAATTTTGTCAAAAGGTTAAATTAAAAAACAAATCTGCCAAAAAAATTGGGTATGACGCCATACCAGTTTTACCCTCTGGCAAAAACCCTGCTTGCTGGTAATCAATAAGTGTAGCATATGTGTGATGGCAGCAGGTCTCTTCTCTCATTCTAAAGACACAATATCACAAATATTGTATGTTCAACATCCGACAGCTGCTCCTAATTCAACAATGCACTGAGGTCCATCAAATAAACAATCCTTTTCCTCGCTGTCATAAACAGGACTCTGATGCTGGTGCCGAGTATGTTCAGTGAAGCAGAACCTGTCACACATCAGTGATAGTGTTTAATCGAGTTCAAGTGGTTTCAGTCGAACAGTATTTGATCGAGTGAAGCTGAACCAGTCACCTATCGGTGCTTTCAGTAGAACAGTGAAGCCAAATCTGTCACACATCCGTGCTTTCAGTAGAACACTATTTGATCAAGTGAAGCCAAATCTGTCACACATCCGTGCTTTCAGTAGAACAGCGAAGCCAAATCTGTCACACATCCGTGCTTTCAGTAGAACACTATTTGATCAAGTGAAGCCAAATCTGTCACACATCCGTGCTTTCAGTAGAACAGTGAAGCCAAATCTGTCACACATCCGTGCTTTCAGTAGAACACTATTTGATCAAGTGAAGCCAAATCTGTCACACATCCGTGCTTTCAGTAGAACAGTGAAGCCAAATCTGTCACACATCCGTACTTTCAGTAGAACACTATTTGATCAAGTGAAGCCAAATCTGTCACACATCCGTGCTTTCAGTAGACCAGTGAAGCCAAATCTGTCACACATCCGTGCTTTCAGTAGAACACTATTTGATCAAGTGAAGCCAAATCTGTCACACATCAGTGGTTTCAGTAGAACCGTGTCTGATCAACCGAAGCTGAACCAGTCACACATCAGTGGTTTCAGTGGAAAAGTGTTTGATCGACTGAAGCCAAATCTGTCACACATCAGTTATTTCAATGGAACAGTTTCGGATCAACTGAAGCTTAACTTGTCACACATCAGTGATTTCACTAAAACAGTGTCTGATCGACTGAAGTCGACCCCATCACACATCAGTGGTTTCAGTGGAACAGTGTCTGATAGACTGAAGTCGACCCCATCACACATCAGTGGTTTCAATGGAACAGTGTCTGATCGACTGAAGTCGACCCCATCACACATCAGTGGTTTCAATGGAACAGTGTCTGATCGACTGAAGTCGACCCCATCACACATCAGTGGTTTCAGTGGAACAGTGTCTGATCGACTTTGCTGCCAAAAACCAGTCTCCAAGAAATGGGGACCTTCCATAACATTGTATCTTGAGCTATATCGCCACATTCTCCGTCGGACTTCGGCTGAAAATCAAAATAATCAAAATGTAATATATAATGTATAAATCAACAACATGCATAGATACTGGGCCATACTTGGAAGGGAAGGGTTGTCCATCAAACACACCCCTGGAAAAAAAAAAATTAAACGACTAGAATGGCAGTCATAATGGTGCACATTGTCATAATATGTTTAAAGATGAAAACATAAATTAATCCACATAACTGATAGGTGCAACTCGAGATTCCTTTAATATTTTGTAACACCTTCCATAACTTTATTTCAATTAGACCATATTACATAGGACAATATTGTTCTTATTTTAAAAAAAATCATTAGTAGAAAGGGATCTGTCACATGCACCATCCCACAGCCTTTGATATACCAGTCGTGGTGCACTGGCTGGAACGAGAAATAGCTCACTGGGCCCACCAACGGAGATCGATCCTAGACCAACCGCATGCCAAACAAGCACTTTACCACTAGGCTATATCCTACCCCATTCTTTTGTAAAAAATACCAGATAGAAAATAATCAGTTAACAAACTGCCATGACCGGCAACATTTACTCCAAAAACAGAAATGAAACAGTGGTTTGGAAACATTATACATTCAACTCTTGAAAACGAATCGTACTACAATTATAATTCGAGAGTCCAGTGGCAAGTTGACACCTCACACTGACCTTGACCGTGACAACGTTGATCCAGGAGTTGAGGTAATTGACGAGAGTGACAGCATCATTGGAGTTATCTCCTTCTGAACAAAACATGAGCAACATCGCCACTGGGAGGTCCGAGCTGGAACCACAAAATAAACACAAGAATTCTACAGAGTTAAATGTCTCGCCTACCATTAATGTGTTTAGTGCTCTGTGATGAACATCCATAGGTGCAACTATAAACCAAGTTTCAATGACCTAGGAATTATAGTTTGTGAGAAACTGAATGTTTAATGTAAAAGTTGACATCGTTGCCCCTATATCTTGCCCTTTTTTTTTATACTTCATAGAGGTGAGACAATACTGTAAGGTGAGTAATAGTTTTCAAGCCTGTGTCCCCAGCCTGATGACAACATACTTTTTTTTGTCATACTACAGTCAAATCCACTTAAATGAATATAGGTTTATAGCATAAATCGGTTATTTGCATATTGTTGCACAGAACAGTTTAGCATTAAACTTATACAAATTATATCGCATAATCGAATAGCGTTATAAACATATATATTGGTTATTTGCATATGAAAAGAAAAACATCTTGAAATTTCATCAAAAGTCTTACAATGCTATGTCTAACCACAAATTATTCGTGAAACCCCTCTTGTCGTCCAGTGCATGACTTTAAAATATATACAGTCGAAAGGTGAAACAATACTGTTTTCAAGCCTATGTCCCCAGCTTGACGACCACAAAATGTACTTTTATGTCATACTAGATGTAAAATAAAAAATAACCTTTGAAACAGTTGAAAATTATTGAGCAAAACATTGCAACTTGATTTTACAGCCATCAAAAGAGAAAACATTAAGCAGGTGCCCACCGACCCCAATCTCAACCTAGGATACCATTCCTAAGAACCTGATTTAAAAAATAATTAATTAAGAGAGATCAGTGTCCTCTTAGTACCTCTTATCCATTACTGTGATACCAAATGTTTGACATCCAATAGATGATAACTAAGTAATCGGTGGGCTCTAGTGGTGTCGTTAAACGAAACAAACTTTGACCCAATAGCAGCAATTGATTAAAGAATGTGTTGGGGTGTCATTTCTTCCACATCTTAAGTCATCCAGGGGACAATATTTCAAAATCTTAAGTAACCGGAACCTGGTTAACGTTATTTTATCTAAGTTATCTTAGAATGTAAAGGTTCACCACATAACCGATTAGTTGTTTGTGTGAAATTAAAGTTGCATAAATGTCACAAGAACAGAATGACGGTTCCTGTGAAACAGTGTGTGATTTTGAGAAGAGTCTGGAGCCTGCATGGCTTGTCAAAATTATTTGTACAAATTACATTGATTCTTTGAAATGACACAGTCAAAATATTTCAAAATACTAGGAAACCAGAGTCTTGAATAGTGATCTTTTCCATGGTTTCATGCAAAACATTTAGTGTATCTTCTGTTCTACATGAGACAAACGGCAGGGCTCGCTGGGTTGGTGGCAGGCTCTAATGATTTTCAAACAAGGAGAACTTATAACACTTAAATTTTTAAACCAAAATCGCACACTGCTGTGAAATATTGTGACCTTCAACCCCAGCCAAAATAGAAGTTGATTTTAGTTCCTCACCAATACTGAGCAACCAACAATAAAACCCCTTAGTAACACTTACAGATCTTCAAACAGGTTCTTGGCTATTCCGCTTCCTGGAATATACACTGTCGGCTTATTGTCATTTTCACTAGACAGTCCAGGTGGCAGGGGACGTAACTCTAACTCCTGCCAATTCAGTTTATCTCTGAAGAGTTCTCCATCCTGTTTTTCTATGGCAGTAGACACCAAAAATCGCAGGGGAGACCTATGGACATAAAAACACAAGAAAAAGGGAATCAAGAATTAGCAATTGTGTTGGTGTATTTCTGAGTGTGTACACTTTTTTTTAATTGATCTTGGTGCACTCACATTTTCCTTCACAGAAAGAGCTCGACGTCTGTAGGCCTCTCAGAAATGAAAATTGGCCAGTGTTTCTGCCAGACGGTAAAATGGGAATGGCGCCATACCCTAATTGTATTTTTTTAAGTTTACCTTTTGACAAAATTAATGACTCTTTATCATTACTGTATGATTTTCTTAACCCTAACCCTAAACATAACCCATTTTCTTTCTAGGGGAGGCCTGCAGTTGCATTCAGCACACACATTGTAAATATTGAATTCCATAGCGTCATACCTAAAAATATTATTTAGATTATGGGGATCCATTTAAGATATTACCATATTGACACCATATAAATTAACAGACTAAGGGGAGCTGAAACGTTACCCTCCTTGAACTAATCTGAGAGGAGAGATGGGGAGCAAGAGTGACAGCTCCCCTTAAATGTCAAGGTACGTTAACGGTTATGCATGAACTTTAGCAAATGAAACTATCCTCTAAGGACTTTTCAGATACCTGCTACTGATGTCTCAAAAGCTGAGGCATATACTGTCCATTGTATGGCAAGGGGCATATAAAAGATCCCTTGCTGCTTTTCTGGTAGGAGTAGCCTGTGCGGCAACAGCAGGTCCCCACCCATTCGACTAAAAGTTTGTTTTGTTTAATGACACCACTAGAACACATTGATTTATTAATCATCGGCTACTGGATGTCAAACATATGGTCATTTTGACATAGTCATAGAGTGGAAACCTGCTAAATATTCTCATTAGTAGCAAGGGATCTTTTATATGCACCATCCCACACAGGATAGCACATACCACAGCCTTTGATATCCATTTGACTAAGTGTTGAAATTATGACTACTTAATCCAAACCTGTGACATCACACTATTGTTCTAAGTGTAGATTATTTTTCAAGAATCAACAACTGTGAAACAATGCAATTTATAAAACTAATAACCCAAAACGATCTATCAGGTACTTCCAGATCTAACCTTAACGATTCCATCAGGAATCTTCAGCAGTGGATGGATGGCATTAAGCGTGATGCACATGCTAAACATGTAATCTCTGTTTTCCAATTTAGTTTACACAATCTTCACTGTGTTCCATCAGAATACATTACTGTCGCTAGTATCAGGTTTATGAGACTTAAATTATATGTTTATTCAGTGATGCAAATGGTTGGCCTCATGGGCTAAATAATTGTACTGGTTTATAATGTACCAGTTCAGTAATGGGTTGGAATCCATGATTTGAATGCACAAGAAGTTCAAATATTCTTTGCCATTTTAACGAATGAAGGAAATAAAATAGACATTAATTTAGGAATCATGTAATTGTTTAAGTTTAAGGATTAAGTCTGAGAATACATCAGAAATGTAGATAAATGAAACATAATTAATTTGGCCCTAAGGGGCTCGTGAATTATTTTTCACAAATCCACACCTCCTCATACATTCTCCACTACATATATCAAACAACCATAGTTTAAAAGGTACATTAAACATTTATATTCATATAATAATTACAAGCCTACCCTTGTATCTGTTTGTCCAGTCTTTCCTCAGCAAAACTACTTGTCAAAATGATCACTCTAGAAAAATTCTGTGCTCGAATCCACTCTGAAAACCATTTGAAAAATATTTTTTTCTTTCCCTGTAAAATAATATAAATTATTATTATTTTTCAACTTCTACAAGTATACACTGTTAGACATCATACATATACAGGAAAAAATGTAAAGTAAAAGAGAAATACTTGTTACTTTCAAATGTGACAGTTTCCAATATACAGGGCTTAAGAATTTATCACCCACAGCAATTTAAAAAACAAATTGCCGTCGGTGAAAGGGTCCACCGACAGCAATTTTGAGTATGCCAATTTCTTTAATTTATGTCAATAAACTTCAATAAACAAGAATTTATTATAAATGAAATCATGGACTACTAGCATAAGCTAACATTTAACGGAACCTGGTGTTTCTCAGACAAGTTGCCCAAGTTTTAGGTGAATATGACATGAAAGGCACATTTGGTTAGCGTAAAACATTGTACGTTTATCGACTTTGTAGAAATATCTATCCCTTATTTTGCCCGTCACTATCTGGTACTGCAAAGTTGGTACGATGTACAAGCTGCCTTATCTTTTGTGCACTGTTAGTTAAAATGTAGTTCAGTTAAAACAGAGTGTCAGTCTGACATTCACGGGTATTCATTTTGCTAAACCGTGGTCGGTGTGAGATCGATCCCTGTCGGTGGCTCCATTGCGCTATTTCTTGTTCCAGCCAGTGCACCATGACTGGTATATCAAAGGCCCTGTCTGTGGGATGGTGCATATAAAAGATCCCTTGCTGCTATACGAAAAGAGCAACCCATGAAGTGGCGACAGCAGGTTTTCTCTCTCAATATACATGTATGTATGGTCCTTAACCATATGTCTGACACCATATAACCGTAAATAAAATGTGTTGAGTGCAGTGTAAATTTCATTTTGCAAAACCGATCAAAGTTTTAATATTATTTTAATAAAGATTTTAAGATATCTGAAAAATAATAAAGAGATTTTTCTTAAGCTATCCCCTACTGTGGGATAACATTTTTCTGTTCTTTTTATTTCCATCTTCATCGAGTGAATCGATTGCATTGATATTGCAAAGGTGGTGTATATATTATTTGGCACCCAAGATAAATGATTTTAATAATGAACACTACCACTTCCGTTTTTATAAGCGGTATTACTCACTCCCCACCCCCCCAAAACAACAAGAATTAACTGTTTCTAATATTTTATAAGGAATTGCTGAATAAACAAATGACAGTAAGTAAAAATCATTAGTTACGACCAATTAAATCTGCAACAGACCTCTTTCACATTCCCATTGTGCACGAAGAGTACCGTCCCTTGCTGAATTGGACGGTATCGAGGCTATATACAAATTGGGGAGGCATGATCGACAGTTGTCATGAGCGTCGTGAGTAGCTTTGTAGGAGCTGTGAATCTCTAGCCACTAACATACATATTTCGTATAAGATGGTAAAATGGCTGCAAAAAACGGTCTACTAAAGTTTACATCGGAATGGTTTAAGACCAAAAGCAGTAAAACATTAACTTAGATGAAGTCTCTAGAGCCACCTGTCAAGGGTATTTTAACAATGTAAAATGAAAAGATTCATACAGTAAAATTAACTTTAGTGAAATATGTTTTTTACTTTTAACAATTAGAATTATAGTTAAATACTCATGCGGATTTCCAGTGATGTTTAATTCTACACATGCACATGTATCAGTATTTAAAATTTAATAAAATATGTCTCCCCTTCCCACTAAAACCCCCAACAAAACCCCTAACTCACACAGACCTTTATCACAGCTCTATTTTTTCCTTATCGTTTCATTAAAAAAGACAGTCATACAACTACTAATCAATGTTACATGTCTATCCACAAATTATTTATTTACTTATTTATCTTATTTTATTTATTATTTTATTTTATTTTATTTTCACTATCCTTTATATCAGATACATACAACTTCACTTGAAATAATATCTGATATTTACAAAGTTTTAAAACATATATGAGCATTCACACGCAAAAACCTACAACTTAGCATATGACGTCAGAAACCGAGTAAACGCGGCTCAAAGTTTGACATCACATGTAAACGCGGAAGTAAAAGTTGACATGCTGTTTGCGTTGTTTGTTTTGAAGAATTTAGAAGATGACATCTTCTTCTTTACTTGAAAATCAGTTTGAAGTAAACATATATCTGTATGTACAATAGTGTTTGGTTACTATTTTGTATTTTGTACCTGAGAACATTGGTTGAGATTGTTAGCGATACTATCAGCACTTTGATACACATTTACAAGTATAGGGAGAAGTCCTATATCGTGATATGGTATGCAAGTATCACATGTTTTTATAACGTACATGATTATACATAACATAAAGTGCAGCAACTTTTCCAGAGTGGTTGACCCATGCAACCCGATACGATCCTAATTTGATGTTTGGTCTAACTTATGAATAGTGTATATAACTTCAGGCATGTAGCCAGCATGATTAGTGGGGGAGGGGTGGTGTGGAGAATCGAAATTCCATGTAAACGGAACTCATCAAACATGAGCGCCGTAGACAGGGGTGGGGTGGTGTGGGGGGGGGGGGGGGTGTGGGGGGTGTGGAGGGGGTATGGTGGGTGGTGTGGAGGGGGTTTCCCCAGATATATATATATATATATATATATTTATATATATATAGAACCCCTTGCCAAACAATGAGATGACGCCGGTTACACTTTAGAATAATACACAAACTTTTGTGGTGAAATATACGTTAACAAGTTGCATTAAGTTGTGGTATGCATGTAAATTGGCCTGGTCACAGAGCCACGACAACAAACTGTTTGTTTTCAGTCGTACCAATATATTTATAATAAATGATACATGGCATACTTCTCACATCCCACAAACAGGATAGCATACACGACATCCTTTGATGGATCATTGGTTGGGACGGGAAATAATCAAATGGGCCCACTGAGGAGGATCGAACTTTCAACAAATGGAACCTCAGACAGACGTTCTTGTTACTTTATACATGATCTAGGTCTAGGTCATTTAGGGACAAGGACTTTTATATGTGAAATCCGACTTTTTGTTTTATTTGAGTGGAACTCTCAATCCCTCCTGGCTACGGTCCTGACATGGTTTGCTTCAAACATTCAAACGAAGTACCTTATGACTGCGCATAATAAACCCTCGCGAATTTATAATAAAGAGACCATCCTGAGTTTGTAGCTATATTATCAAGCTGTCAGCTAGTCTAATCTGTTATAAATAAAACTTAATCTTTCTTAGGTTAAATAATCTTTCTTCGAATTTAAATAGCTGTACATGTATATGCAATACAGTTACATTTCTGACCATTCTCAGGTCGGTAGCAACCAAGAAGTCGGAGGGGGGGGGGGGGGTGTTAATATAGCCCCACTTTTATAAACCTGGTTTAAAATATGGCTTTTGCGCCCCCTACCAACTAGACTGTGTCCCTCCACTACAGATTGTGCCTCCTCCTCCAACTCCAGATATCATTCCTACGGCCTGATTCTAATGTCTTACATACCATTGCTCAACTTTCATATGTATCATTTAATTTTATTCCAAATACCGAACACAATTTTAAATAACTTGGTGAAAAGAATCCCGACAAGAATCCTGAATGTATTTATAAATATTTAAATTATGTTAAATACAATAAATATCTGCATACATACATGCACACACACATTAACATTATTTCAGACCATATCCGATATTTATTGCGTACGAATCCGAACTGATGGTTTGTCGGGCGTTAACAACAAAATATTTTTTTATTTCGTGGTAAGCAATAATTCACAAATGTCTCCAATAAGTCTTGTTGGATGTCGACAGAATTTTCGGGTTCCCTACTGATAGAATAATTAATCATGGAGATATTCACATTCCTATTGCGTGGCCTCCCATTGCCTATGCCCCCCAACTTGTCCACAGGTCTATTTTTGCGAGATCTCGCGGTTTGCGTCCTCGAGTTACTCTGCAACGGGTATATGAGCAGTGGAATGTGAAAGAGGTCTATTGAGGTTAAAATATCAGACACAAAATACTGAATGACCGTTCTGATCACGAGACAACTTTGGCACCAAGTAGGTAGTTTTTTTTCAGTCGGAGATTGCCGAAACGATAAAAATATAACTGCTATTGTGTGTATCAAACATACAAATACATACTGGTATGGGACACAAAAGACGCTGTTAAAAAATAGTGTTAAATTATGTTACGGCAACTGCCGTAAGCTACTGAAGTTTTTCGTCAGTTGCGCTTTCGTATATGACGTGGCTTGCTTCCTTTGATGTCCAGTGTGCAGACTGATCGATGTTTTTCAGTGTGAAAAAAAAGTGTGCATTTTGAAATAGCGGAGCTGGGTGCTGTAAATTATAACAGGATGCCGAAAAATAAAGAGAGACGCAGAAAAACAAATGGGGCTGCCAAACGTGAAAAGGAGCGGCATAATATGAAAGCGCATGACTAAATATAGTTCCATCGCTTGGTACTAACTAAACACCCATTAACTCCAACAAGGACCCAAACGTCTACGCTAAATACTGGCAGATAATGTTCATACACGTTTATGCATTTTGCCATTGGTGAGGAGCTTTACCGACAGCAGTAATTTTTATTTGGCGGCACAAAAGTGCCATCAGTGACACCCCCAACCGACAGCAGTTTATATGTCACCGACGGCAGTTACATGTACATATATAGTTGATAACATCAAAAGAAATGTGAATATAATTTTTAGCTGTAACTTTAAATGTTGTGTTTGAAGAAGGAATTAAAGTGCTGTTCCAGATGTATGATGTATTGAGCTATATCAATCAAGATATTATTTAATATGATTAGAAAATAAAAATAAAAAATGTAAAAAAATTATATACCGGTATAGTTTCCATTTAAAAATATTCCCCTGAAAAACAGAACCAGCTGAATTCGTTTCGGGAATTTCCGTAAGATTTGATCCGTGACGTCACGAAGAGAACTCCTTTCGATAGTCAGCGCCATTGTTCACTGCTTCTTTTGTGTTTATTATGGTTAAACGGCGTGTTGTTGGCGGCTGTAGCAATACAAAAGTCGATAAATTTAGTCTTCACACATTTCCTAGTAATGTTGCTGTGAGAAAGCTGTGTGTGAATTTGATTAAAACAAGGTGGAAATACTGGACAGGAAGAAAATGCCGGAGACCGTTGCGACAGGAGACACTTTAGTTTCGATTCGTCCGAACTGGCTTGTCGGCTTAAGCGAGATATGGGAATACCATGTGTTATGGCTTTTTAAAAAAAGATGCCGTACCAACAATTTTTCTGCGACACAAAACAAATGACAACAAGTCGACGCCATCCACACCGAAATGACCTTGGGGTGCATATCGTCAATGTCCCAAATTGCATTATGCTTTCAACTCCGGTCAGTTTGTTTTCTTATGCATGGTTCGTGCAATCATCGAGATCCGATTTGTCGTTGTTTGCATCTCGTTCATTTGTGAGATTTTTCTTTATAGTTCGAGAACATTAAAACAATAAAGTACAGACAAGTAAGTATTTATAGCCTAGTCCGTCCCATCCTACAAAAATTTAGGGTTTTTTTGTAAAAAAAAGAAAAAGAAAAAGAAAAAAAGAAGCTAATTTTGTATGCATCTTAGAAAACAATCGGCTCAGAAATAAATGACTTGTAAATTCCATAGTATGAAAAAAGGCGTTCCCTGTAAAACAGACTATAAATACATTAAATTAATTTTATTATACCTCAAACAGAGAAAACCTTTTTTCATACTATGGAATGTGCTATAAGTTATTTATTTCTGAGCAAACTGTTTTCACAACTGCACACAAAAAAATAGTATTGTTTTGTTATTTCCAAACACTTTTACTTTTTTTTTTTTTACGTCAAACTAAACTGAAATTATTCCCACAAAAAAACATCATAGATGGATGGGACGGGCTAAAAGTCGTTTTTTTTATTTCTTAAAATTAAAATAAGTTATTTATTTCTGAGCAGACTGTTTTCACAACTGCACACCAAAAATAGTATTGTTTTGTTATTTCCAAAACACTTTTTCTTCTTTCTTTTTTTACGTCAAACTAAACTGAAATTATTCACACAAAAAAACATCTTCATAGAGGGATGGGATGGTCTAAAAGTTGTTTTTGTTTATTTCTTAAAATTACCGATATCGGGTCCACTTGACTCGTAGAATTCAAGAGTTATTTATCGTCTTTTCTACTACATCACAAGTATTAGAACATACAGTGTAGCAAAATAATTCGCACAAAAAGCTAAAGAACAAAACAAAAATAAAAGTTATAAATTAGTGGTAAGCTGTCTCTAGGACCATTTTCATCGTCATCTGTCAGGCCGGTGGTTCGTCGGAAGATGTTCCAGGTTCAAACTGATATGGCATATTTATTATTTGTTGTGTTGCACAAATATTAGTCCAGTCGTCATTACTACATTATTCATCATCGAAAGAAGAATCGCATGATCAATGAGCTTGGCAGTCGCTGTCGGTCCCACTTTCGCTTGTGCTGGAAGTCATCTCGTGGTAGGTTTCAGTGAAGCGCGTTCCCTTCGTGACGTCACAGCTATTTACAGGCAAATGTTTTTACCGAGAATTTTACTCGGTCATTTCCGGCAGTGTTCTATGGGAGTGATGTTTTAATACTTTTATGGGGCATTTTCGTAATTATTGATTTACATATCGGTGTAAAATATTATTGCAATGAATTAAGAAAGCATTTAATTGTGGAATTTGAAATTTTAGTGTATGGTCTGGCACAGCACTTTAACACACATTACGATTCTGGAGAATTAGAGGTAGACATTGTGCGATTTTGGTTTAAAAAATGTAAATGTCATAAGGACTGCCATCAACCCAGCGATCCCTGCCATGCGTCTCCAGTAAAACAGAAGATACTCTAAATGTTTTGCATGAAACCATGGAAAAGATTGCTATTCAAGACTCTGGTTTCCCAGGATATTGACATATATGTTAACTGTGTTATTTTGAAGAATCAATATAAATTGTACAAATCATTTTTTCGAGCCACGCAGGCTTATATGCTAGCCAAGCTAGAGAGTCCTATATGATTTCTGCGAGCCTCGGGGACTCTCCTCAAAATCGCACACTGGAGGTAGATATCCCATTTATCATTTCACCAAATTGAGTGTTTGTAATATAGTAAACACATTCTAATTTCAACCTAACAGTACTTTGATTTGTCTTTCGATTGGTATTCACTGTCAGTATATATACAGTTCAACCCACTGGGTAGTTCGATCTAAACATTTGGTCAACAACATGTTAATGCAACTCGGAACTTTGTTTTTGGTTAGAGCGTTGCGGTGTATTCGACCCTTCAGAATTCGACCCAATGAGATTGTACTGTATATACATTTAGTGTCAAGGAAGAAACCAAAAAATGCTAATGATCCTGGAACAGCCCAGTTAGGTGTTTAATGGTAATGGTGTGGAATAAAGTTCAATTGTTAAGAGTGCCCATTTCTTACCCTAATAAATGGTGCTCTCTGCTGGACAACCACAAAGTTATCGCTGCTGCTTTCAAACACTGCAAAAGAAAAATAAGAAATCATTAGAAAAATAGAATTTAACTCAAAATCAAATCCCTTTTTAGTTTTAATTAAAAAGAAGTCCCAGTTGGAACATAACAACTCATTATCCATAATTGTGAAATATCAGATTACCTCAAATGTGTGGTACAGCACTCGTCTGAGGTGTAATACTCAGATAGGTTACAGGATCAATTTCTCTCAATGGATTCAGTTTTTTCCCATCCAGAGCATTTCATTTTCATCTCAACTTATTTTCGTGCTTATATCCAATTAAAGTTCAAGCATGCCATCCTGGGCACACACCTCAGCTATCTGGGCTGTCTGTCCAGGATAGTGGGTTAGTTGTTAGTTGGTTAGTGGTTAGTGAGAGAGTAGAGGGTGTAGTGGCCTTACACCTACCCATTGAGCCCGTAAGAACTCACTCTGGGTAGGCTCCGGTACCGGGCTGCGAACTCTGTACCTACCAGCCTGTAGTCCGATGGATTAACCACTGCACCACAAATGCTGAATCAAAAACTAGTATGTACTGTCCTATGATATCTATATGAAAGTTCATACATCAGACTTAAGGCTGTTAAGTACAGGGTTCGCATCCCAGTACCGGCTCCCGGCCAGAGTGACTTTATTGAAATGGTGTAAGGCCACTAAACCTGACCTCTTTCACTAACCACTAACCCACCGTCATGATGACTGAGTTGTCTACCCAGGACAGCATGCTTCAACCACAATAGGGTAAAAAAAATAAATAAAGACAAAAGTTAAAATGAAACAAACATTCTGAGAGTACTGCTAATGCAATACATGTCCCCTACTGTGGTCATAACTCTGTGAAAAACAGCTAAATGACCATGAAAGTCAAACTTGAACTGCAACAGTACATGGTAAAGCTATACACAAAATTTCAGCTCAATAACTTGAGCCATTGTGACAAAAAAAAGAAGAAGTCCAAAAACCTATATGTGGGACAGACAGGCAGATGGACAGACAAGGAAGGAGACAAAACCTATTGTCCCCTTCAGTTGGACCGGTAGGGGAATAATAAACTGTATACTCCCTGTTTGTGATTCAAGAGAGACAACTCTTTTATTATGAATCGGTAGTCAGAAGATTTAGTAGAAAACAGAAGTTTGTTTTAACGACACCACTAGAGCACATTTGATTTATTATTCATCGGCTATTGGATATCAAACAACTGGTCATTTTGACACAGCAGGGTTCTCACTGGACTGTCTCCAATGGGGGTCATTTGAGCTTTCTTTTGAAATTTGGGGAGTCCCATAATAGGATTTTAAGTTAAAAACTAAAAAAATAACATACCACAACCTTTGATATACCAGTCGTAGTGCACTGGCTGGAACGAGAAATAGCCCAATAACGGGAATTGATCCTAGACCGACTGTGCATCAGACGAGCTCTTTACCACTGGGCTACGTCCCACCCCCTGTATTAATATCAACCTACCTTCACAGCTTGTACACAGACTGCAGGCTTTACCACTGGGCTACGTTGTATTAATATCAACCTACCTTCACAGCTTGTACACAGACTGCAGGCTTTACCACTGGGCTACGTCCCACCCCCTGTATTAATATCAACCTACCTTCACAGCTTGTACACAGACGGCAGGCTTTACCACTGGGCTACGTCCCACCCCCTGTATTAATATCAACCTACCTTCACAGCTTGTACATAGACGGCAGGCTTTACCACTGGGCTACGTCCCACCCCCTGTATTAATATCAACCTACCTTCACAGCTTGTACACAGACGGCAGGCTTTACCACTGGGCTACGTCCCACCCCCTGTATTAATATCAACCTACCTTCACAGCTTGTACACAGACGGCAGGCTTTACCACTGGGCTACGTCCCACCCCCTGTATTAATATCAACCTACCTTCACAGCTTGTACATAGACGGCAGGCTTTACCACTGGGCTACGTCCCACCCCCTGTATTAATATCAACCTACCTTCACAGCTTGTACAGAGACGGCAGGCTTTACCACTGGGCTACGTCCCACCCCCTGTATTAATATCAACCTACCTTCACAGCTTGTACAGAGACGGCAGGCTTTACCACTGGGCTACGTCCCAACCCCTGTATTAATATCAACCTACCTTCACAGCTTGTACATAGACGGCAGGCTTTATCCTTGTTAGATGCAAAAGGGTTATTTCCACACATGGGCAGAATGCTCTCGTGAAGAATGTACCCGACACGATTCATCGACAATGTCGACACCAGAAGATCCACTGCCAGCTGTGCTACATTTCCCACAGAGACCGTCGGCTGTGTAAATTAAAAATTGTTTTACAGTATCTTTTTTTATTTTATCGGATATATATTTATAGCGAGCGCTTATAATTACGATGTCTTAAAAGCATGCTCACTCTCTGAAACTTTTATTTAAAACTAAATATTCAAACAAAAATAAGTTTTAAAAGAATAGTTTAGTTTAATATTATTACATGTAAAACCACTCATGCCCGTTTCATCATTTTGGATTTCAAGTCATTTCTGTCCAATTCGACATTCCAGTACCTGTCTGAATATATATATGTGTTTGTCTGAACAGATTTGTATGCATCTGACCAGGATCATGTTCATCTGTACCACTTGCAACTTCCCATGACTACAAGCTTTTAATAATATATATATTATAGTGTTTTCCATAGCTCGTTTTAGCATGGTGCAGCACCGTGCCTCAATAGTCTAGCACCATCTTGCCTTAATCAGCACCATGCTGCCCTGAGATTAAACAAGCCTTTTTCTGGAATTAATTCTAAAATTGCCTTTATAAAACACCCAAAAAGTTATTATTAATTAATAAAATATGCCTTTTATATCTTTTGCCATTCATTTAGTAAAGCATGCAGATAAATTACATTAATGTTTATTTCAATTAATTTTTGTGTGTTTTTAATGAAAAACAAGTACCCCGAAAATGGTGAAAATGCTCCAAAAATGGTTGGTCTACCATGCCTTGCCAAATTTCTAGGGAAAACACTATATACAGGGTTTGAAAACCCTCTAAACCAGAAACCCTTGGGATCATGACAAATGTCTGGTTTTAAGAGGGATCCGGTTTAAAATAGAGAGGTTAAGTTATGTCCTGGTTTTTAGAAAGACTGTAAAATGTTTAGTTTTGAGGGAATTCCATTTTACAGAGGGTCCGGTCTTGCGAGGTTTCACTGTATATATACTCTTCAAAAGAAGAAACGCAAAACCACATTGTCGTAACATTTGGAGAATTGATTTAATTATTGAATGGTGAGTCCGATAATTACCAAATGTTGCAGGATTGTTCACAATTCACTCTAGTCCATTGTGAGTAAGTGATAAGACACACCACCAAGGTCAAGGTCATCTGGAGTCAATACCGGGTGTGGCCTCTGCGTGTGTTGACAACTGCCTGCCCATTGAAGCAACCAGAGTACGGATGACGTCCCGGGGGATGGTGGCCCACTCAGCCTGCAAGGCTGCTGCCAGCTCGGGCAGAGTCTGGGGCTGTGGTTGTCGCTGTCGGAGGCGTCGGTCCAACTCGTCCCATAGATGCTCAATTGGGTTCAAATCCGGAGATATCGATGGCCAAGGAAGGACATTAATGTTGTTGTTCTGTAGGAAAGCCATTGTGAGACGTGCTGTGTGAGGCCTGGCGTTGTCATGTTGGAACACTGCGTTGGCGTTGGCCATAACTGGAACGATGTGTGGCCGGAGGATCTGGTCAATGTAGCCCTGTGCATTCAGGTTGCCCTGCACGTGGACCAGGTCAGTTCTGCCAGTGTGTGAGATGGCTGCCCACCATGACACTACCCCCGCCGAATCTGTCCACTTCCTGCACGCAGTATGCCGCATAACGTTCACCACGACGCCTATACACGCGACATCTTCCATCATGACGTCGGAGCAGAAATCGGGACTCGTCACTGAACCACACCTGTCTCCATCGCAGTTGAGGCCATTGTCGATGAATCTGGCACCACTGCAGTCGGAGTCAACGGTGTTGTGGTGTTAAGATGACACCTCGAACTGGACGTCTGGCACGAATTCCTACCTCACGTAGGCGGTTCCGTACGGTCTGGTCGGATATCCTGCGCAAACCTGGTATTGCTGCGGCTGTGGAGGTGGCAGTAGTCAATCGTTCCCGAAGGTGGCGTACCCGGATGTAGCGGTCCTGCCCGGGGTAGTGACCCGTGGTCGACCGGATCTAGGGAGGTCACGTGTTGATCCATGTTGCTGGTAACGGTCCCACAGTCTGGAGATGGTGCTTGAGGACACATGGAATGCCCTGGCAACGACCGTTCTGGATTCGCCTGTGTCTAGTCGGCCGATGGCATTGTTTCTCTGCGGTTCACTGAGACGTGGCATGTCCTGGATTGACAACTGTCGGCCAGATACAGAGGCCAGGCAAGCGAACACCCTGCACTTTTATACTGTCGGTGTTCATGTTGCACGTGCAGACAACGCACGTGCAGTGGTGACATGGTTTGCACGTGGCTGAGTTTTTGCGAATATTCACATTTTGGAACTTTATTGTACAGTAGCTGCGTTTTATCGAATGTAACCGTGGGAATGTGTTTGGGACATGCAATGACCTTATATTCACAAAGCATGAACCG
Source organism: Gigantopelta aegis (assembly GCF_016097555.1). NCBI lineage: Eukaryota > Metazoa > Mollusca > Gastropoda > Neomphalida > Peltospiridae > Gigantopelta > Gigantopelta aegis. Next base: position 21,443,796 of record NC_054712.1, read on the forward strand.
ATAGGAAACATAAAATCGGAGTTATAACCCATTTGTACCCTTTTGCGTTTCTTTTTTTGAAGAGTATATATTGAAATATGTTTTTCTACAGGCGAATAGCATAGTATACATACAGTTACAATGATACTCGAAATGTAGAATTTCACAACGTTTTAATGGAATAAGCGCCTTTCACCCGTAACGGGTTCACCAGTTCCATATTCATGACGTCATCTACAGCGGGAGGTAATTTCGATGACGTCACGACAATTCTAACAATAAAAAATGCATACCACAAACAAATTGCATATATGACATTAAACGAGATAATAATTATAATTATAGTGACAGTACATAACTGTCATATTAACATTGCTATTGTTACATTGTAATACATGTAAAAGTCAAATTTTCTAACAGTAGATACATTGTACAACAAAGTTTCAAACTATACATGTTGGAGTGTAGTGACCACAGTATGGGTTAGGGACCGTAGCAAAAGTATTTTGAAGCCAAGAGATGAAATTTTTCGTTATGGGGGAGGGGGTCAAAGAATCCACTAGGGTCATTTTGTCTCTTTTATTGGACAAAAAGGCTTCACCCTCTTAAAATCAAATAGGAGTTGAAAAATGATCTGTGTAGTTTTAAATTTTGCGTCATTTTTCACTGCAGACGATACAAAACTGGAAACAGAAGCCATGTGCAGTGCATGCATGCTTTTACAATGCATCTTGAAGTTGAACACAGCCGAAATAGGACAGTATGGTCAATCTGTCACAAAACAACATAGTGACGTAATTTGTTCTACTGCAATCGGGCTGTATTTTAATTACAGTTGTGTTAATATCTCACCAAATACTTTCTCAAACTACATGAAATAAAGTGCAGAGGCATTAGATATATTAAGGGATTTTTTTCGCCATGTTTCCTTTGAAAGAATGTATTGCCGTTTTTTTAAGACTACCTCGAAAGAGTGCTGTTATGCTGAACGCACTCGAGATTTATCAAAACTCTTTGCAGGTATTAGTAACGTAGCCCGTGTAATGTTTACAGAAACTCTGTTGGTTATGACATAGATTGGCCACACTGTATGATGTACATCGAGAAAATTTTTATAGGATAATAATTAAATTTTCTTTGCGTCTATACCCTTTTCGGCAATCTGATTGGTCCATATCTCGATGAACTGAACAAAATTTTAGCCATGCCTACTAACCCCCACACTCCCCCCCCCCACTGACTCGCACTACTTTTGTGCAACAAGCCGGATTATTCAGGCAACCATATTTAGATATTTTGAAGAAAACACATGTGAAAGCTACAAAAGCAATAAAAAAAAATGTATACGATAAATTAATGGAAAATGCTATAGCAGAGTAGACATGTAGACCTATACGCGGAGTCATACAGTGTGCACATTGTTTTTTCTGTTCATACTTGCATGAACCAAAAAATAATTGCCGTCAATTCTTAATTAAATGAGTTTTCATTTTGTATCATATTTATGTGCCGAGTGAAATAATTTTATTATTTGAAAATTATTTGAGGAGGGACATAAACATGATACGAAATGGTAGCGAGTTTAATATCCCTCGTGAATGAATGTTGTAAAACCCGTGCCAAAAATTTGGGTTTACAACATTCATGCACTCAGGACAGATAATTCATAATTCCTCGTATATATATATATATATATATATATATATTAATCCTGTACATTGGCTCGAACCACGTCAATACTCAAGAAAATTTGTGACTCATAGGGTAGTACGACCTAACCATTTGGTCAACAATGTGTAAGTGTACGTAATTAGACTAAATTAGAGACTTCGTTTTTGGTTTGAGCGTTGCGGTGTATTCAACCCAATGAGATTCAGCACGAGTTCGACCCGTTACCCCCTTTCAATGACAATGATTAGGGTTAGTTTTAGGGTTAGTCTTTAGAGCTGTTGATATAGCGGAGTACAGGTCAAACTCTTTCCTGAGATTCTATTGTATAATCTTCTGAAACTTCGGGTAAATCCAATAGAAATTAGGTTCGCTTTTAGATTTTATCCAGTTAATATATAATTATATATATTAAAAAGAATTGCCATTTTCTACGTCTCATTTTGACTTGGGAAAACATTTTCTCCCTCGAGTCCCTGTACCCCAACAATTTTAATGATTGATTTATAATTGAAATGTTTATTTTTAAACCTATTTTATTGCTTTGAATAACATGCTATACCAGTATCAATGTGCAGTTTGTCCAGTTGTTCGTCTTGCAGTCAGTTGGGTAAAACATGACGAAAACGCTTTAGAATAAAGTGTTTTTTTTTTTTTAAATAGTTTAAATTCAACTTCACACATGCAAAGTCATGGAAGCAGACATTATTCTTCTTCTTTGAATACGTTGTCACCTCTATTCACGAGCACCTCCTTTTTCTCCCCCAACCCTGTTTTTAAAAACTTTTTTAAAACTGAAGTAGTAATATATTATAAACCAGTGCTGTACGTTTGTTTATTATACTATACAAATGAAATGTAGTCATAAATGGACATTCGATGAAGTAGGTCAATATCACTTCTATGAACTAGTGTGCGTTGGTTGACGGGATTGGAGTCATCGACCTTTGTAGTTTGTTGCATATGTTCATGAATGTTTGTTTTTGCTTCGTAGGCTACCTTGTAATTTAAAGAGTTGCCAGTACTCGATGTAAGTGAAGCAGTTCGGAAAAATCTGTTTTCGTTCAGTTTATTACTGAGGCACTTAACCTAGACTGCTAGGGAGAAATGTGACCTGGAACACATTGGCTGGGTACAAAATAACTGGCTTACTTTCAGCCAAACCAAGTGAAAAGACGTTTTCCTCGACCGGTTTATGCACTTTACGTTAAACCGAATGACCATTTCGGGAACCAGTCAAATAGATCACGAACGTTTTTGTCGCTCGCTGTCGCTGAGAGGCATGGTACGGTGGTGTTATTTACCAATCTTTCAGGTACTCATTTCACGGTCTAGATATTTTAATCCCGGCAAATATTCCTCCCTTTCTCCATGCCATGATGGACTATTATGTGTAATAAGATTAAGGGTAGTTATATTTAATACTGTGTTTTACAAAATATGCAATGTCAGGCGTAAATATGTAAAGTCAGGCGTTAAGTAATTTATTGACGTAGTTATGTCAAAAAGAAAGAAAGAAATGTTTTATTTAACGACGCACCCAACACATTTTATTTACGGTTATATGGCGTCAGACATATGGTTAAAGACCACACAGATGTTGAGAGGAAACCCGCTGTCGCCACATACTGACATAGGCTACTCTTTTTACGACAAGCAGCAGGACATCGTTTATTTGCGCTTCCCACAGGCAGAATACCACAAACCATGGCCTTTGTTGAACCAGTTATGGATCACTGGTTGGTGCAAGTGGTTTACACCTACCCATTGAGCCTTGCGGAGCACTCATTCAGGGTTTGGAGTCGGTATCTGGATTAAAAACCCCATGCCTCGACTGGGATCCGAACCCAGTACCTACCAGCCTGTAGACCGAGGCCGGTTATGTCAAAAAGAGACGTCATGCACAAGTTAATACCGTATTTATGACAAATAATACGTTGCGCGTATGAATGTGAAGATTGAAAATGCAGCTTATCAATTTTGAGGGTGGGGGTAGGGTGAATAAAGTTTATAGTTCATTTAAAGCATGTTGAGATATACAAAAGGGCGATACAAGAAGTCAAATACAGTGATTAAGTGAGTTGCGGTTGGATGGTGGGGTGTATAATATTAATATAATACGGTGGAGTTGATAAGTAAGATTAATTACATACTTGACCAAAAATAGCGTTGGCCTGCTCTGAGTGTGTCACTTCTGTTCAAATACCAAAAGAAGTGCTGTGTTTCTGTGTGTGTGTGTGTTTATGTGTCAGTGTTTGTGTGTGTGTGTGTGTGTTTGTCTCTGTGAGTTTGCACGTGCGAGCGCGTGTGTGAAAATTATATGTAACAAAAACATTCAGGGCTTATGTGCATGAGGTGTGACAGGCCACAGGATCAATCACTCTCTGACGACCAATATGGTTCGCATGGCTGTGATTGGAGGTTTTTTGTTTTATTTTGTTTTCAGATTTCGACAAGTGCATCTTGGCTCTGACAACAGATATGATTTGCATGGCTGTGATTGGAGTTTTTTTGTTTTATTTTGTTTTCAGATTTCGACAAGTGCATCTTGGCTCTGACAACAGATATGATTTGCATGGCTGTGATTGGAGGTTTTTTGTTTTATTTTGTTTTCAGATTTCGACAAGTGCATCTTGGCTCTGACAACAGATATGATTTGCATGGCTGTGATTGGAGTTTTTTTGTTTTATTTTTTTTTCAGGTTTCGACAAGTACGTCTTGGCTCTGACAACAGATACCCAGCCAGTTTGCCCCCAGTCAAATCGCCCCCAGGTCCGTTCGCCCCCAAATAGGATGTCAGTTTGCCCCCAAATAGGATGTCAGTTCGCCCCCAAATAGGATGTCAGTTCGCCCCCACGTGCATAACCAGTTCACCCCTACAAAAGTACCAGTTCGCCCCCAGTCAGTTCGGGTCATGTTCCTGGCCTGGAAAGTCATGAAATTTTTATATTGGTCATGGAACGGCCTGAGTGTAATAAAGTTCTGTTCTGATATATCCATACGTGTTCTGTGTTGAATACGAATGCCAGGCTAGGCAGGTCAGGTCAGGTCATAGGGTTTTACGTGCACATTCAGAACAAGCTGTTGTAGCGCACGCCTGTCATGGGCCAGGCTAGGCAGGTCGTACGCACTTTCATGGCCATTATCATGTGTTAACCTGTTAACTGTAATCAGTCATAGTGTTTTTAGAAGATGATCATCTTTTTTTATGTTCATGGGTACTAATTAGTGGCCAAAAGAACCCCCAAAATAATCCCTCAGTTAGAATAATGCTCACCAGAAGAGGCCATATCGAATTGCTGTTTAAAGCCCTCTTAGGTGTTAGCCGAATATGCATAATCAGCATCAAGGTTATGTAGCTGATTAACCATTGTTTTATTTCTTTCTTCTTAAAACAGATCATATCTGGCAGGAATGGATGTTTTAATAAATGTTGATGATGTGGTTTGTGAATTTGTGAAAAAATGTCGGTGTCCATGCTTATTCAGCACCCTACGTTTAATTACATCTGAAAAAAAATATAACCCCGTATTACAATTCTCATGATTAGTCCAAATTGTGGAAGGACAACAACCCCTCCCCTCTAAGAAAAGAAACACACACAACACACACGAACACACTATAACAGAAACAGTACAATAATTGTTTAAAAGTAACAACTAATTGGGGGCGAACTGACAAATATTTGGGGGCGAACAGGCAAACAGTTGGGGGTGAATCGTCTTGGGGGCGAACTGGTACATAGGGCGAGCAGGTCAAACTGGGGGCGAACTGACCGGGGGCGAACTGGCTGGGGGGGGGTGAAACGTCATGGATTCATTCACATGGCTGTGATTGGAGGTTTTTTGTTTTATTTTGTTTTCAGATTTCGACAAGTGCATCATGGCTCTGACAACAGATATGATTTGCATGGCTGTGATTGGAGTTTTTTTAATTTTATTTTGTTTTCAGATTTCGACAAGTGCATCTTGGCTCTGACAACAGATATGATTTGCATTGCTGTGATTGGAGTTTTGTTTTATTTTGTTTTCAGATTTCGACAAGTACGTCTTGGCTCTGACAACAGATATGATTCGTGTGGCTGTGATAGGAGCTGGTGCTGGTGGGTTGTGTGCTCTTCGTCACCTCTGTGCCAAACCAGCCACGTTTGATCCCGTCTGTTTTGAACAGAGTGGTCGTGTTGGAGGAACATGGGTTTACACAGACGAGACTGGTACTGACCAGTATGGGATGCCGATATTTTCCAGCATGTATCAAGAGTTGTTGTGAGTCTAACCCATGTTTAAATTACATGAATTGTAGTTTTTATAACCCAATCAACTGCCTCAAACTTGAAATTTCTTAAGATTCTTAAGTAGGTTATGTATCAGGAGTTGGTGGGAGTCTAACAGAAAATATTTGATGGAATATTTGAGATACATTTTATAACATTTACACTCAGGGAACAGTATTTCAAAATCGTAGTTGGCCGGAAGTCAGTTCATATGTTTTTATCTAGGCATTATTAAACTTGCAGTAGCCCACCCCCCAAAAAAAAACAACAACAACAACAACAACACAAAAATATTTAAAATTCAACCCCTTTGGTAGAGTAGGTGTGGAAAGAAGTAAACTTTTCCTAGAGACACAAATATATCATGCTACTTTCAAATGCTTCCTGTACCACTGAAATATATGTGAACCTAAAGTTAAATTTGTTTGCTATCATACAGAACCAATCTTCCAAAAGAATCCATGGCCTTTCCAGGTTTTCCATTTGACAAGAAGTTGCCATCTTTTATCAAGAGCCAAGATGTCTTGGAGTATTTGGAAGACTATGCTGATCACTATGATGTCATTAAAAAAATTAAGGTTCTCTTTTTTTTCTTGTTAGTAGATTGTTATAGAAGATATTTTTAAGGTACAATGCTGCATAGATATTTAATAGGGCGAGACATAGCCCAGTGGTAAAGTGCTCGCTTGATGCATGGTCGGTGTGGGATCGATCCCTGTTGGTGGGCCCATTGGGCTATTTCTCATTCCAGCCAGTGCACCACGACTAGTATATCAAAGGCCGTGGTATATGCTATCCTGTCTTTAGGAAAGTGCATATAAAAGATCCCTTGCTGCATTAGGAATAATATAGCGGGTTTCCTCTGATGAGTACGAGTCAGAATTAATCAATGTGCTCTAGTGGTGTCATTAAACAAACCAAACTTCTTTGTTTTTAGATATTTAATAGTTAAGCATTTAGCATCTGTAGAATCTTGTGATATAATATGTAAGTCATATGCATATACGTCTTCCAGTACCAGTTACCATTCTGCTATGTTAGTTTTTTCTTTCCTTCGTGGGAAAACACTTTATACAAATTACACAAATTACATGTATACATGTATTTCAAATTGACATGGTTTGTTTTTTAAAATAACCTGTTAACTAGAAACACTATTTTAATAAGGTTGCTGTCGTAACTGAAATGGCAACAGAAAATGCAGATACTAACAAATAAACCAAAGATGGTATAAATTTGTACAAATGCAATTTCATTTATTGCTATTAATCTATGAACTGTTTATCATGGCTGTATTAACTTGTTTGATTATTTCCAGTTTTACCAGTATGTGCAGAAAGTACGGCCCATTGATCAAGAGAAAGTCACGGTCAAATGGGAGGTCACATATAATGATGTCCGAGACACGTCACAGGTCTCTACAGAAATATTTGATGGTGTTATTGTTTGCAATGGGTGAGAATGCTGTATATTTACGAGAGTTATGTGTACTATAGTGTTGCAAAAAACTAGCGTATAGCAAAACCTCTCTAAACTGGACACCCACGGGACAAAGTAAAAAGTTTGGTTTTAAGTCTGGTTTACATAGGTTATGTAATATACTCTTATTTAAGAAGGGATCATGGAAAACTCCAGCTTTGAGAGAATTCCTCTTTACAGTCTGACATCCATTAATAGCAGATGATTAATTAATCAATGTGCTCTAGTGGTGTCATTAAAGAAAACAAACTTCTTCCTGTTTACAGAGTGTCCGGTTTTGAGGGATTTCACTGGATTATAAAACAGAAATTCCACTAATCCCCACCAGAAATCCACGACACAGAATCAATGACTAGTAATTTTAGTCTGTCATTATTCATTTGTTATAAATACTTTGATTAACTGACCACATTGATATTAAATTATGTAAATTAGATTTCAATGATTTTTTTAAAAACTAGTTGTCTGCCCATGATAAATAATACTAGCTAAATTTCACTTAATTGTGATAGAGGTATTCTGCCTTTCACTGTTTAATCTTTGTTTGTAATTTCCATATCCATCATACAGTAGAGAATGGACCAGAGTGATTGACTATTTTCATTTTATTTCAACTCATTTTTGCGCTTATATCCAATGAAAGTTCAAGCACGCTGTCCTGGGCACACACTTCAGCTATCTGGGCTGTCTGTCCAGGACAGTGGGTTAGTTGTTAATTGTTAGTGGTTAATGAGAGAAAAGAGGTTTTAATGGCCTTAAACCTACCCACTGAGTGTTAAAACTTGCTCTGGGTGGGAGCCAGTACCGGGCTGCGAACCCTGTACCTACTAGCCTTATGTCTGATGTCTTAACCATGACGCAACCGAGGCTGGTCATTGACTATTTGTTATCATTGCTCCAAATATGTGGTCAGGGGAGATAACCATAATATTACTTTGTATCATAGATGTTTCCAACTAATAAAATATTTCTACTATTAAACTTACATATTAAATATATTTTCTTGTTTAGAATATCAGTGTCTGTATATTCAATGTGTTTTTCGTCGTTTTAATATTTGTAAGAAGCCCAAACTGGATATTGTCTTCAAATAATTATGTATGTACGAAAAAAAAATATTTTAGGAAATAAAATTAAATTTAACCTAGTACAAATATTAGAATGATCAGAAACACGTTTAATATACAGCCACTAATATTTTATGCAGAAAAATATATTTGATATGTAATTACAATCATAGAAATAGATTTATTAATCATCAGCTATTGGATATCAAACATTTGGTAATTTTGACATACAGTTTTAGAGAGGAAACCCGCTACATTTTTACATTAGTAGCAAGGGATGTCTTATATGTACCATCCCACAGACAGAGAATATTAATAGCTTCCCAAGAGTCATGGAATATATATTTTGTCCAAAAAAAACCCCAAGCTATAATATTGTTTTTTGTTTATTTATATTTTAATGTTTTTTCAGCCACTACTTTGTTCCTCTAATTCCACAAATACAGGGAATGGATATTTTTAAAGGGCAGATAATCCACAGTCACAATTACAGAGAGCCATCTCCATTCGAACATCAAAGAGTTGTCTGTCTTGGAGCATCATCGTCCGGTGTTGACATAGCTATTCTGTTAAGCAAAGTAGCCAATAAGGTAGAGTGCCAAAATTCCAGTCTCGGAGCAAATAGTTTTACTTTGTTGTTACCCAATCCATCATAGTAGGAGTAGTTCAGTAGATTGGCTTCATATAATACTTTTTTTTTTTTTTTAAATACATAAAAACTTGTATTCCTGATATTATTTTGTAGAAGGGTTGGATGAGATCTACCTTGGCCTTGTCAAAAAATGATAAAATATTTTGAGTTATTTTTAGTAATTTCAGAATGAAGAAAACCCCCCTATAATTAACATTGGAAGTTTGTTTGTTTGTTTATTTTATGTATTAAAACTAAAGCAATTAAGTTGACAAGAGAAGTGTTTTATTATTTAAAATCAAGTTAAGAAAAGTGACTTGTTTATCAATGTATTATATAAAATCAAAATGTTAATAGGGGAAAGAACACTTGATATTTTGATATAAAATCAAAATAAAATTGAACAAGGGAAGTATCCATGTTTTTTCTTTCTTTTTCTCTAGGTGTATCTAAGTCACAACAAAGGTACCCTCAAGTCACAGTTTCCAGACAACGTTGAACTTAAGGCAGGAATCAAGTGTCTGAAAGAAAATTCGGTCGTGTTCCAAGGAGGCGAAGAAGAAGAAGAAATTGACAGCCTCATTCTCTGTACAGGCTACAGATTTGTCTTCCCATTCCTCTCTGAAGACTGCAAACTGGACATAACAGACGAGAGAGTTACGCCATTATACAAACACATGATTCACACACAGTTCCCCTCTTTATCCTTTATAGGGATCTGCAAAGTGATTTGCCCCTTCCCGTTCTTTCACATGCAGGTTCAGCTAGCATTGGCGGTGCTTGACGGGTCAGTGGAATTACCATCTAAAGAAGACATGGATAAGGATACTGAGGCTGATTTCAGAAAGAGGCTGGAGCAGGGGTTGCCATGGAGACACGCTCACCACATGAAGGAGAAGCAGTGGGATTACAATGATGAGCTGGCAGCCATTGTTAAGAGTGATCCCATTCCAAAAAGTGTGAGCGATCTCTATAACCATGTGGCCGTGGACAGATCGTCAAATATTTTGAATTACAAAAAGAAAAATTATGTTCTAACAGGTCCAGAAACATTTGAAGAAGTCCAGTGAATTCCATATTTGTCCTTTCTTTGATCTTATGGTGTGCCAAGAACTCACTGAAATGCAACATGCCTCAAATATTTGTATTTATACTGAAACATATCAAACAGATTACAATATCTAGTCCTGCTTTTTACCTTTATCTTTATATTTATCCTCTATTGAATTCAGGGGCTGCGCAGATGGTACGGCTGGTACGGCCATGGCTGTACCAGTTTTCAAAGAGGTTCAGCATGGCCGTCCCACCTGTATCTGTGAAAATGTCCTTCACGGGTGAATTTGAAAGGATAATCTGACAAGTTTGAGCTGTACCACTGTTTTGTTCAATTTAATGGTTGTCCATAGGCTACCAGGCATCAGATATGATGTGGTGACCCAGCAATATGTTATTGTAGCTTGAAAGTTTTAAGTTATCCAGATTCATATAATTCAAACGTTTTTAAAATTAACTATCAGGTAGCCCGCCGGGCTTTGACACTGACAGTACTTTATGGTTACTCGATTAATAAATTGGGTAGCCAAGGGTATCCGGTCACAGGAATGTTCCAAGCCCGAGGTCTAATGGAAAACCTGTTTTATTTTTATTGACAATTAATGAATTGTGTCCTGCTGAACATCAATAGCATCTTTGAAAGGAAATACACTAATGTTATAAATGACATATCACTTTAACAAAACAATAATCTTACCATATCTGTAAATTGTTTTGTGTAAAAATTATTTATAGAAATGATTTTACAAAATGATGGTGTGTGCATGTGTGTGCATTGTGTGTGTGTGTGCACTGTGTGTGTGTATGTGTGTGTGTATGTGTGTGGTGATACTAAAGATGCAATATTTCTTTACCATCCCAGGGATGTATTTAATGAGGAGGAAGACAAGCCCCACCACCCACTCACCCTTGAACATAGTCGATACAAAAATTAGTTCGGCCCGGTAGGAGACGTATTGCTTTATTAGCAGTACTCTCAAAATGCTTGTGGTAGTTCCGCCCCACTGATTTCAGAATAGATATGGGTCAGCATTCTATACCTTAAACGGCTGTTGCCATTTTAAAAGGTTTTCAGCAAAGCAAATATTTTTACATTATTAATATTTCAATTTATTTCCCATATGGTTAAAAATATCTTGGTACATATCAAAATGATACGTCCCACTAGAGACCGGCACCTGTGCCCAGGACAGCCGTGCGCTACAACAGCTTATTCTGAATGTGCACGTTAAACACTCTGACCTGACCTGACTATAACGCCAAGTGGGATGTAACACTTCAACGTCTTCGATTGGCGAACAACAACCTTACGGGAACGTCGACTAAACTAGTTCAGTGATATAAATTATGATCGAACGGAGGGGGAGTTAAACTAGCCTAGCTATCTAATTTGAAGGGTTAAACCCGTATAGTGTAGGTATTGGTTTAAAAAGCCTAGTACTTGGCATACTTAACTTTATTACCAATGCAATGAAACGAAACTAACGGTGGCAAGTAGCAATTGTATACATATATGCACCAATCTAGGTACTTAGCGCTAAGATCATCTTAAGTACCTAACTACATTGTATGCACTTAACGTGATTTCAGCGCTAAGATCGCTTCGTAGAACGGAACCCAGTTGTAAATATTTAAAGATTAAAAATAATCTCGAAATTACAGCTTTAAATTATGTGATTATCAATGTAAACTGTGATACCAGTCATGTTTGTTTTTCACCTGATTAGTAGATGTTAGGTTTTTTAGAACATGGAATGTGCAATTCTGTAATTATCTATATATGCAGCAATGCGATATCCATTGTTTAGCCATGATTAAACTCTACTTCTGAGGTACATCTTGTTCTGTCTCGTTCCTTATCCACTTATTACCTTGCATCAGTGAAGTGTACTACCCGCATTCACCTGTCGTCTGCGTTTTATGTTACAAATAAAAATGGCCTATTCCACGGCACTAACGACTGATCGTAAATAGCAGAGGAACACTTGCAGATGGTTGGATATTCCGGTTAACAATACCTGGACCATGCTTATACAACTTTAAAGTCTAGATTCAGGACTTTAATGAAAAGCTTATTTTCTTTAATGACACCACTGGAGCCCTTTGGTTAATTAATCATCGGCTATTGGATGTCAAACATTTCGTAATTTTTCCTAATCTTTTAAATATGCACTTTCCCACAGACTGGAAAGCATATACAACAGCCTTTGTCCTGCCCCCAGGACTTTAATAAAGACTCGACCACACGAATAACGTAGTTAAAGTCTGGAGACTGCTATAAAGTCTTTAGACTAGACCATATATATATTTTTAAATTATCAGACTAAACAAAACATTATAAAACTAAACGCACATTTCATCTATAGGAACTAGCATAAATAGCCATAAACGACAAGTGCCATTCAAGGGCTGTAATGTGGAGTTGGAATGGGAAAAGAGCTTGAATGAAGGAAGGTTTTATCGAGATTGAGATAGTGGAAGGGGACCAGCAAACACCCCTCCCCCATCCCGCCCCATTTTACGAATCGATTTTGGCTCTAAAATCACCTAAGGTAGCCCAGTGGTAAAGTGTCCGTCTGATACGCGGTCGTTTTGGGATCGATTCCCGTCGGTGGACCCTTTGGGCTATTTCTCGTTCCAGCCAGTGCATCACGACTGGTATACCAAAGGCCTTGGTATGTGCTGTCCTGTCTGGGATAGTGCATATAAAATATCCCTTGCTACTTAAATGCTCTAGTGGTGTCATTACACAAAACAGCGACCGGGTCAGTTTCCTACGATTACATAAGGCTCTTTCGTTTCAACTTACTTTCGTACTTATGTCCAATTAAGGTTCAATCACGCTATCCTGGGTACATACATCAGCTATCTGGAATGTCTGTCCAGGGCTGTGGGTTAGTGGTTAGTTGTTAGTGGTTAATGAAAGAGAAGTCGGTGTAGTGGTCTTACACCTACCCATTGAGTCGTTAAAACTTGCTCTGGGTGGGAGGTGGTACCGAGCTAGGAACCCAGTGCCTACCAGCCTTATGTCCGATGGCTTTACCACGACACCACCGAGGTCGGTATATGGCTCTTAACGAATGATAATGATAATATATATATATATATATATATATATATATATATATATATATAAATATAAAGTATCTCTTCGAAACTCGCCAGTTTGGAAAAACTGCAATGGGGCTTTTCTGTGCAAGCCATCTTCGAAAATGTGGATCGGTTAAACTAATAACCAAAAACAAGTGAAAGTCGCATCTTGTTTTTGTCTTGGTAATAATACAAACGGTATTGGACCAATTTACAAAGCCTTTTTATGTCTTAAATGTGCTCTAGTGGCGTCGTTAAACAAAACAAACCTCTCTCTTTTATTTACACGCGTGTAGCTACATACATTTACAATGCTTAAACACATGCGTTTAAGAAAAACAGGCTTCTTACGTTTAAAAAGCGTTACAGGGCAACACGTTCCACGAGTCCACTTAGTACCCAGTAGTCATCGGCCTTCTAAGTTTTAGTTTCAAGACTAATTTTTATATGGTAGCCCAGTGGTAGAGCGCTCGCCTGATGCACGGTCGGTTTGTGATCGATCGGTCGGTAGGCTATTTCTCGTTCCAGCCAGTGCTCCACGACTTATATATATATATAAAGCCGTGGTATGTGCTATCCTGTCTGTTTGATGGTGTATATAAAAGATCACTTGCTACTAATGGAAAAATATAGCGGATTTCCTCTCAAAGACTATATGTGAAAATTTCCAAATGAGCTGATGATTAATAAATCAGTGTGCTCTAGAAGTGTCGTTAAAAAAAAAAAACTTTAACATTATTTACTCTCCACCTCCTAATCCGTCTGGGCCCCGTTTTACGAAACGATCCTAGCGCTAAGAACACCTTAAGTATATCTAACGTATACACTGAAGGTGATCTTTGCTCTAAGATCTGTTCGTAATATGGTGTCCAGGGCCCCTATTTTCGAAGAAATCTTAGCGCTGCGATATCGTAAAACGATCGTAGGCTATAGCATACGCTGTAGCGACGTCATAGCTTATGACGGGTTTACGATATCGTAGCGCTAAGATGGCTTCAAAAATCCGTAGCCTGATGTTTAATCGATGTTTGGGTCACACTCACCCACCCAACGAGAACATTTTGAATCAGTCATAGCTGTCTGGCAGTGAATCATTGACCATCCACGATTTCGATTATTGATAAAAAAAATATATATTTAACCCACAAATGCGACTTGGTACGGATTCAAGTGGGTGTTGGGGTCGCAAACCATATGCGCCGAAATTCCAGCAGTTGCTGTATGAATACAAAGAGTGCATATCATTTTCAAATGGGAGAAATGTAATATCCTGGTTGACGCATTCAACACATTTACGGTTATATTGCGTCGGACATATGGTTAAAGGAAGGAAATGGTTTATTTAACGACGCACTCAACACATTTTATTTACGGTTATATGGCGTCGGACATATGGTTAAAGACCACACAGATATTGAGTGATGAAACCCGCTATCGCCGCTTCATGGGCTACTCTTTCCGATTAGCAGCAAGGGATCTTTTATATGCACCATCCAACAGACAGGATAGTACATACCACGGCCTTTGTTACATCAGTTGTGGAGCACTGGCTGGAACGAGAAATAACCCAATCGCGCATCAGGCGAGCGCTGTACCACTAAGCTGCCCCCCCCCCCCCCCGATACTGCTAGAGCACAATGATTAATGAATCTTCGGCTATTGGATGTTCAACATTTGGTAATTTTTACATATAGTCTTAGAGAGAAAACCCGCTACATTCCATTAGTAGCAAGGGATATTTCATATGCACCATCCCACCATAGGTGAAATGAATAAAAAGAGTCCTATTTTGCTGCCATGAGTAGCTCGAAGGATATATGGGCTAAATGCATGGAGGTCAATGCCGATTGTAATTCGTAAAGTAAAAACATTGTCTGTCATCGCTTTTAATACCCATTTCCACGTATACGAATACGAACCTTCTCTTTTGTATTTATGCAATGAACATTAAATTGTGATTAGATCCAAGCATTTTGTATATGAACGTTTTTAAAAAGTGCTTAGAGCGTATGAACATGTTACTTTAATCCTGAAAATAATAAATAAATGTGTAGATATAAATATAATAATACTTTTTTTTAGATTAGCAGCAAGGAATCTTTTATGTGTACTTTTCCACATAAAGAACAGCACGTACCACGGGCTTTCATATACCAATTGTGGGGGAGAATGCCCACATATAATGCACGCTGGAGTACTTTAGCCAAATTTAGATGTCCCACCCTTTCTAGAAACATCCTTCATCCGCCCCTGGTTCGTTATCGGCAATTGTATTAGTCACATCTGTTAAATGTGTGGCAAGGGTGTCAGAAACCTAATTAAAACATTTCTGCAGTGTGTCGATCTCGATTTGTATCACTGTTAATATACGAAATACGTGTTAGAATAGAAAATAAGCGTGTTAAAGGGGCAGACCCTAGTTTTTAAACACTAAGACATATTTTTCACCTAGACCCTAGTTTTAACCCGTAAAAAATGGACACTAAGTTTGGGTTAATTTACAAACCTGTAACAAATTTGGATACAACAGAATGAATGAATGAATGAATGAATGAATGAATGTTTAACGACACCCCCAGCACGAAAAATACATCGGCTATTGGGTGTCAAACCATGGTAAATCAAAACATAGGATACAACAGAGAAAAATAAGAGTCTGTGACGTTGAAATGCCCTTAAAAAATGGAATAAAACGCAACTACATAACCCTTTACTTCTCAGACGCACGTGCGTTTTTAAAAAATATGAAAAATGCATTTCGTGGTATTAGGAACACCAGGATGACCAGAAACACTTCAGTTGTATGGAAATGGATAACCTAAACAATAAAATATAAGTACTGTTTGATTTCAGTGATCATAAACGGGTCTAATCGTGAAATATATGCTGTAGTGTTTAAAAACTAGGATCTGTCTCTTTAATGGGTTAAGTAGCGAAGCTCTTGCTAGAGGTGTGTCAATATAGTGTTGAGAACCGATTGAAATTTCATCATCGATTATCGGTTTGCACGTATCGATCAACTTTCGACGGAAATGCCCGAATCCGAACAACACTAGCACTGGGGTAGGAGGTTGACCCCATTGCCCCCCTCCCCTCCATCCATACGCTTGTGGGTTAGAATATATACATGAAACAAATGGAATAATCATGAGTTACTCTTTAGGAATAATTACGATTAATATATTTCACGATCATCGATGATGGATTTCATAATCGACCATCAATCACATCGCTGGAGCCCAACGATCCGGTTTCGATTATGATTGATTATCCATAAATTAGGCCATTAGGATTTATTTAACGTGCCTTGTGTAAACATGTAGAACAAAATAACAGAAGTGTTAGTGACACCAAACATGCGATTATATAGCAGCAACAACTTACAGCACGTCAACCAGTCAACCCTGCCACCACACCAATACAACGTATCAGAAGGGTGAGCCATAAAAATAACTTTCTAACCAGAAAGCTCCCTCTCGATTCACCTCCCCCAAGACTTCGCAAAACCCCTTCGTTCATACGCTTATGGAGGTGACATTATTTTCCAGTTTTCTATTATCATCGCAGAGCCGAATCCAAAGGGAGGGGACAATGAGAACAGCCCCCCTCCCCCCCACCCCCTCCCACACACACACACTAAAATATTCAAGAGCTCTCTTTCTCCTTCGTTTATTATTAGTATATACATTGGGATGGCCTTTTCTCGTTATCCACCCCACCACCCCCGGAAATATTTCCTGCATCCGCCGCTGCAACGAAAGGATGCAAATGGGCATGTGCCGCTGGATTCAAAGGGTACAGTATTGGTATGATGATCTCAAACCAGTAGAATATCCATCTTCAACTGGGACCGTCAGTTTTTAAAACAAAATAATTACAGTTTGTTTTGTTTAACGATATCACTAGAACACATTGATTAATTTGCCATCGGCTGTTGGATGTCAAACATTTGGTAATTCAGGGAAACCAGCTAGTCATATGTTCCAATTAGCAGCAAGCATTTTTTATATGCATTTTCCCCAGAGACGACAGCACATATTACGGCCTTAGATATGCCAGTCGTGGGGCACTGGTTGGAACGGGGAAATTCAATAAAAAATGGTCCAACGAGGGGATTAAATCTTTCGACGCAAATACCTCAGGCGAGCTCTCTACATTCTGAGCTAAATCCCGATCCCCAGGACAGTCCAGGTATATTATTATAAATCGTTAATATTTATTTTCTAACGAAAAAATAGCATCTACCAAAGTATATTAATTATATATTGTACAAAGTTGTGATTTCTATCGCCGAATATTACATATCATATCAATTAAATAGATCTAAATGACAAATGTCATCAAATACCAAACTGTATAAATGTATGGACTTATTGCTTTCACTTTCAGAAAGTTCAGTTGCCCAGACATCTCGACGTTTTATATTGAACTGTAAGTAAATTTATATACGGTACTACTGTTACACAATTTTCTCACTATATTATATTCTCCACAAACAATTAAAGGCATATTGTCACAGACCACTGACCTATTACATGACCTAACAAAGTATTACTTATATATATTTGATTTGTCCCTAAATGTACTTTATTAAAAGAAAATTGAATTATGGCAACGGTCCATAATTCAAAAAGTAACATTACTGAGAGGGTTCACATGGATTTCACTCCATCATGGTGTAGTTAAAGTGATACAATAGCTAGATTTGGTCTGTAAAAATTAATGTACTTTTGATTTATTATTTGTTTTTAGAGAAATAAGATCCTTAAATCTGTGACAATATGCCTTTAAGGAACAGAATCTTGTTCTCTTTTTTTTTTTGCCTAGGGTACGATGTGTCGTAGGGTCGAACCTCTTCAGTGCACCATTTTCTTTTCATGTTGTCAAATGTTACTCAACTACTGATAAATTACGGAATTCGCTATTTTGTCTGTTGAAAAGTGAGTTTAAAAGACCATTTTTTTCTCTTTTTTTTCTTAAACATCAGCCTTTAAAAGTGTACGAAAAAGGACCATTTTTTGTATCACTCGGATTACCGGGGGAGGGGGGGGGGGCGGGGGAGATCTAACTCAATCGGTAGGGCGCTAGCCTGAGATACTGATACTTGAGTTTACTTTATTTTAAGGATCAAACACACTTTTGATTTAGTCCATGAGCCAGGCCGAATCTGGGTACCAAATTGGCGAACAGATCCAACATGGACTTTCAGTTAGACTGATATCTGAAGTGTCCGAAATAAGTTGATGGACATTCTGGATCGGTATCTAAGTGCTATTTTGGCAGCCATTTTTAAAGATGGCTGTCGCGTTTTGGCCAAAATCCCACAAATCAGAAAAATGATTATAACTCACTACCAAACTGACCTATGGATATGCAATTTGGCGTATTTTGTTCGGTTGACAATTCTGTATTAGCTGATATATAGCTTTTAATATTTATTTTATAATGTCTTTACCAAAATCAAGGAAATGTATGGGGAAAAGGGAATTTTACTCAATTTTTTCATGATGCATCTTCAAAAGCTTTTTTTACTATTTTAAATCAATCTTCAAGCCAATGTTCTGTTTAGGTCATCTAGATTAATATATGAGGCATCCATAAAAACGTTTACATCAAGGTTTTTGGACATTTCGTAACCGTGTAGACATATTTTATTTACATGCGTCCGGTTGCAGCACCAGATATTACTATTATTGTAGTGTTACCAAGTTGTTTTCTCTTTCGTGGCCAGATTTTTGCCAGGAACCTAATACGCTTATTCTTACTTTCTGTACTTGCAAAATAGTACTTAGCTACCGATCTAGAATGTCCATCAAGTGATTTTGGAAACTTCGGATATCAGACTAACTAAAAATCCATGTTGCATCTGTTCACCAATTTGGTACTAAAACTCAAAATGTTGAGGTCTGGCTCATGGGCTAGATCACGTTTGACTTTGATTGTGATTTACCCATTAACTGTCATTTCCACCGTCCTAACCAATGCGTCAGGACTGGTAACTCAAAGGCCGTGTTATGTGATGTCCTGTCTATGGGGAAAATGCATATAAAATATCCCTTGCTAAAAATGGACAAATATGCAGATTTCGTAAGAAAAATATGTGTCACAATTACCAAATGTTTGACATACAATTACCAAATGTTTAACATCCAATTGGTAGTTTGTTTGACATTCAATTGCCAAATGTTTGACATCCAATTACCAAATATTTAACATCCAATTGGTAATTTGTTTGACTTCCAATTGCCAATGTTTGACATCCAATTGCCAAATGTTTGACATCCAATTGCCAAATGTTTGACATCTAATTGCCAATGTTAACAAGTAAATCTGAATGACAATGCTGATTGAGATAATTCGGTATTACTGTCGAAGCCAGTCAATACAGTGTACCCAATTATCTGTTGGATTTACTCGTTCCAGCCAGTGCACCACGACTGGTATATCAAAGGCCGTGGTATGTGCTTTCCTGTCTGTGGGGAAGTGCATATAAAAGATCCCTTGCTGCATTTGGAAAAAATGTAGCGGGTTTTCTCTGATGACTACGTGTCAGAATTACCAAATGTTTGACACCCAATAGCCGATGATTAATTAATCAATAAGCTCTAGTGATGTCGTTAAACAAAACAAACTTTAACTGTTGGTTTTAAATGGTCAGACAACTGATCCTGCCCATCGTCTCCGGATATTATATTGCCCACCAGGAAGAATCTCCTGTCCTGTAGTGGTACAGCGCTCGCCTGATGCGCGATCGATCTAAGATCGATTCCCGTCGGTGGGCCCATTGGGCTATTTCTCTTTCCAGCCAGTGCTCCACAACTGGTGTAACAAAGGTCGTGATATGTACTATCCTGTCTGTGGGATGGTGCATATAAAAGATCCCTTGCTGCTAATCGAAAAGAGTAGCCCATGAAATGGCGACAGTGGGTTTCCTCTCCTTAACCGTATGTCTGACGCCATATAACCGTAAATAAAATGTGTTCAGTGCGCCGTTAAATAAAACATTTCCTTCCTTTCTTTACAAAATAACTGTTCAAAATACAGACCAGCGCCAGTGGATATAAAACTTAATTTAGTTAGTTTTGTTTTGTTCAACGACACCACTAGAGCACATTGAATTATTAATCACCGGCTATTGGGT
This sequence comes from Gigantopelta aegis, assembly GCF_016097555.1. NCBI lineage: Eukaryota > Metazoa > Mollusca > Gastropoda > Neomphalida > Peltospiridae > Gigantopelta > Gigantopelta aegis. The sequence continues at coordinate 21,464,177 of NC_054712.1, forward strand.
GTCAAACATTTCGTAATTTTGATATATAGTCTTAAAGGGGAAACCCGCAACATTTTTCTATTAGTAGTAAGGGATCTGTTTTATGCACCATCCCACAGACAGAATAACACATACCACGGCCTTTGATATACCAGTTGTGGTGCACTGGCTGGAACGATACTTAATTTAGAGTCTAGGCTTAAATCCCTAATGGAGCCCAGTGGTAAAGCGCTCGCATGATGCGCGGTTGGTATGGGATCGATCCCCGTTGGTGGGCCCATTTGGTTATTTCTCGTTCTAGTCAGTGCACCACGACTGGTATATCAAAGGCGGTGGTATGTGCTATCCTGTCTGTGGGAAAGCACATATAAAAGATCCCTTGCCGCATTAGACAAAATGTAGCGGGTTTCCTCTGATGATTATATGTCAAAATTACGAAATGTTTGACATCCAATAAATCAATGTGCTCTAGTGGTGTCGTTAAACAAACCAAACGTTTTTCTTTTCTTTTTTTAAATCCCTAATGACGTTGCACATATACAATTTACACACGGCGTTCGGGGCATAGTGTGGGATCTAGCTTACTCCATAGAGCGCTCGCTTGAGGTGATTGCTGTATGTGCTGTCGTGTCTGTGGGAAACGTCATATAAAAATCTCTTGCTGATAACGGAAACATGTCAAGGATTTCCTCAAAGACTACGAGACAAAAATTACCAAAATGTTTGACATCCAGTAGCTGATGCTTAATCAATGTGCTCCAGTGGTGTCGTTTAACCTTAAATTTTAAGACACTATTTCGTGTAGAAAAGTCGACTTTTACCCTTGCTGCCTGGTTCGGACATAATATCTTCGTATCCTAGAGTACGCATTTGATGACAATGCCATATCACATCATTGCTTCTCATACTTGGTCATGCACTGAGTACTAGTATTATTACTAGAAATATTAAACTGTTCTAATGATTCTAAACTTGAATTCAATATCCTTTACTTCTTCTGAACAGCGAATATGTTGAGCTGGCAACGAAAACAGCCGATATAATGCTTGTTTAATTCGCATGTTCACCCCGTCCACACCAGTCAGCCCGTTAATCATTCATTCTGCAAACGCATTATCATCACTTGTATGTTCATTTTGCAGGACATTACTTTCCACCATGCAGATTATTGTTGTGATTGGCATTCTGTGCCTTGTTGCCATAGCATTGGCGCAGGATGCAGAACCCTTTGCACCTGGGGTAAGTGTATAAGGCCTACAGGGCTTCTAGATTATGGCAGCCACACTCCAATGGCTAGTGATATTCAATACTGGGCTAGTCGTTAACTCTTATTGCCATGACCGACGGCTAGTGAAAAAAGTTGTCAAATGTTGGAATTAAGGCTATTTTATTTACATTTACCTGTTTAAGTGACATATCCGATCATTACATATTAGTAACATTGTATTAACTTAAAGTAAAGTAGGGCCAGTGAATTTGTACTCATGGCTAGTTAATTGTTTTAATCACCGATCCCATGGCTAGTTAATTGTTTTAATCACCGATCCCATGGCTAGTTCATTTTGTAAAAATTCTAGAAGCCCTGGTACATTATTATATTTATATCTACACATTTATTTATTATTAGATTTATATCTACACATTTATTTATTATTTTCAGGATCAAAGTAACATGTTCATACGCTCTAAGCACTTTTTAAAAACATTCATATACAAAATGTTTGCATCTAATCACAATTTAATGTTCATTACATAAATACAAAATTGCAAAAACTACTTTTCTAAGAGAAGGTTCGTATACGTATACGTGGAAATGGGTATTAAAGGCATACTGTCACGGATTTAAGGACCTTATTTCTCTAAAAATGGATAATAAATAAGAATTACATTTATTGTTGGAAACCAAATCTAGCTATCGCATCACCTTAACTGAACCATGATGGATTGAAATCCGAGTCAACCCTCTCAGCAATTTTTGTTTTTGAATTATGGACCATTGCCATAATTCAATTATTTTTACAAAATATCATTAATAAATGGAGTATGGTGCTTACTGAAGAGGGTTGAATAAAGTACATTTAGGGACAAATCAAATTATTTTTGTAATACTTTGTTAGACCATTAAATAGGTCAGTGGTCTGTGACAATATGCTTTTAAAAGCGATGACAGACCAAATGTTTTTACATTATGAATTACAATCAGCATTGACCTCAATGCATTTAGCTACTTCCGGGCTACTAATGGCAGCAAAATAGGACTTTTTTCATTCATTTCAACGATGGTGGGATGGTGCATATAAAATATCCCTTGCTACTAATGGAAAAAATGTAGCGGGTTTTCTCTCTAAGACTATATGTAAAAATTACCAAATGTTTGACATCCAATAGCCGGTGACATACCAAAATGTTTCATGTTGGAACCTCGTTGATAAGATACATTTTGAAACAACCCGTTGTAAGACAAGTGGCATCTAACAACCATTTATGTAGTATGTGTTCATCATGAAGTATTATATATATGTACACTATGAAGTATTATATATATGTACACTATGAAGTTTTATTTATATGTACTTCATGTAGTATTCTTCGTAATGTACATACATAGGTGTTGTTATAATTAAAGGGACAGTCCATTGTTTTTAAACACTACAGCATATTTTTCACTATTAGAGCTGTTTATGATCACTGAAATCAAACATTACGTATATTTTATTGTTTCGATAATCCATTTCCGTACAACCGAAGTGTTTCTGGTGTTTCGTATTTTTAAAAACACAGGTGCATCTGAGAAGTAACGGTTATGCAGTCGCATTTGGGTATTTCAACGTCACAGACTCTTGTTACAGATGTTGTAAAATTGATTATTTCCATGAGCATACTCCTTTAAAATTAAATTCCAATGTTTGTAAATTAACCAAACTTCATGTCCATTTTTATGGGTTGAAACTAGAGTCTAGGTGAAAAATGTACCTTAGTGTTTAAAAACTAAGATCTGTCCCGTTAAAATACGTCTCTTAGTGGTACGTTTCTACATGTAAACTTTTTTCACAGTGCAAACATCGCGGGGAAAAATGCAGTCTTCTCGGACCTAAATGTTGCCGCAATTTGGAATGCAAGAAACGAAACAACAACAACAAATACGTCTGTAGAAAGGCAAGTTCAAGCGAAGAAGACGACGTAAGTACAGTTGTTTCATTCTATAGATAAATGTTAAAAACAAAGCCTGCATACAGCACACATTAGTGCTATGATTTTGGATCGAGATCGAGATCGAGCGAGAGAGAGAGAGAGAGAGAGAGAGAGAGAGAGAGAGAGAGAGAGAGAGAGAGAGAGAGAGAGAGAGAGAGAGAGAAGAGAGAGAGAGAGAGGAGAGAGAGAAGCTATATATATATATATATATATATAGAGAGAGAGAGAGAGAGAGAGAATAGAGAGAAGATATATTTATATATATATATATATATATATATATATATATATATATATATATATATATATATATATAGAGAGAGAGAGAGAGAGAGAGATATATATATATATATATAGATTTAATATATATATATATATATTATATATATATTATATATATATTATATATATATATATATATAGAGAGAGAGAGAGAGAGAGAGAGAGAGAGAGAGAGAGAGAGAGAATAGAGAGAAGATATATTTATATATATTATCTATATATATATATATATATATATTAGATATAGATAGAGAGAGAGAGAGAGAGAGAGAGAGAGAGAGAGAGAGAGAGAGAGAGAGAGGAGGAGAGAGAGAGAGAGAGAGAGAGAGAGGGGGGGGTAGAGAGGGGTAGAGAGGGGGTACAGAGATGTCTAACATTTAGTAAATCTAACATGTAGTCTTAGAGAAAACCCGCTTATGATGCTGGATAGGATCGATCCCCGTCGGTTGACCTACTGAGCTACTTCTCGTTCCACCCAATGCAACACGACTGGTATATCAAAGGCCGTGGTATGTGCTATCCTGTCTGTGGGATGGTGCATGCAAACGATCCTTTGCTACTAATGAAAAAAATAGCGGGTTTCCTCTCTAAGAATATATGTCACAATTACCAAATGTTTGACATCCAATAGCCGATGATTAATAAATCAATGTCCTCTAGTGGCAAATATTCCTTTCTTTTACAGTGTTTTACAGTGTATAGATCATCCCTTTTATAGGCAAAAAATGCTATTGTGATTTGACTTATGACGTGTTTTACAGTGCATAGAGCAAGGTGTGGTATGCATTCCTTTAATAGGCATTTCTTGCTGTTGTGATTTGACTTGTTAAAATATTTTACAATGTATAGAACATCGAAAAATGTGCATCCGTTTTATAGGCAACAAATGCTGTTGTGATTTGATTTGTAACGTGTGTTACAGTGCATGGATGAGGGAGAGACGTGTAACCGTATATTTGGCAAGAAATGCTGTTGTGATTTGATTTGTAACGTGTTTTACAGTGCATAGATAAGGGAGAGACGTGTAGCCGTATATTTGGCAAGAAACGCTGTTGTGATTTGATTTGTAACGTGTGTTACAGTGCACGTGTAGCCGTATATTTGGAAAGAATGCTGTTGTGATTTGAGTAACGTGTATAGTGCATAGATAAGGGAAAGACGTGTAGCCGTATATTTGAAAGAAATGCTGTTGTGATTTGATTTGTAACGTGTGTTACAGTGCATAGATAAGGGAAAGACGTGTAGCCGTATATTTGGCAAGAAATGCTGTTGTGATTTGATTTGTAACGTGTGTTACAGTGCATAGATAAGGGAGAGACGTGTAGCCGTATATTTGGCAAGAAATGCTGTGGTGATTTGGAATGCAAGAAGGGATTTTTGAGCGACGAATACACCTGTCGAAAGTCAAGCGAAGATGACGTAAGTATTATTGTTTCCTTAAAGGGGCAGTCCTGAGTTTGCTGCACTTTTTAAGATGTTATCGACTAACAGAGACTTTCTAACAAATGTAATTACATATCAAATGTATTTTTCTGCATAAAATATTAGTGGCTGTATATTACACGTGTTTCTGGTCGTTCTAATATTTGTACGAGGTTATTTTTTTTTTTTTTTTTTATCTACGTACGAAATTATTTGAAGACGAAATCCAGTTTGGGCTTCTTACAAATATTAAGACGACCAGAAACACATTGGATGTACAGACACTGATATTCTAAACAAGAAAATATATTTAATATGTAAGTTTAATAGTAGAAATATTTTATTAGTAAGAAACATTTTACAATGCGGCAAACTCAGGACTGTCACTTTAAAGAGACAGGCCCTAGTTTCAACCCGTGAAAATTAACACTAAGTTTAGTTAATCTACAAACCTGTAACACATTTGGATAAAGTTACAAGTGAGTGAAACATGAGTCTGTGACTTTGAAGTGGTGAAATACTCTCTGAAAATAGACTAAAACTCCAACTCCATACCTGTTACTTCTCAGACGCACGTGCGTTTTTAAAAATATGAGAGATGCATTTTGTGATATTAAAAACACCAGGATGTCCAAAACCACTTCAAATGTACGAAAATGAATACAATAAAATCTAAGTAAAGTATGATTTCAGTTATCAAAAACGGCTCTAATAGTAAAAAATATGCCTTAGTGTTTAAAAACTAGAGTATGTCCCTTTAAAGTAACTACTTTAAATGAGACCCCCCCCCCCCCAAACATTTCATTTATTTTTGTGCTTATATCCAATTAAGGTTCAAGCACGTTGTTCTCGGCACATACCTCATGCAGATATCTGGGCTGTCTGTCCAGGAGAGTGGATTAGTTGTTAATTGTTAGTGGTTAGTGAGACAAGAGGGTGTAGTGGTCGTTAAAACTCGCTCTGGGTATCGGGCAACAAACCCTTTACCTACCAGCCTTATGTCCGATGGCTTAACTACGACACTACCGAGACCGAGGTCGGTAAGCCAAACAATTTGAGGCTATCTACCAACCATATTTTTTTCTGAATTGTATAATCAGAAAACTCATATTCTTCTATTTGGCCAAGTATGTAAAAGTAATGTTGTTAATTTTGTTTTTTTTAATTAAAACTTTAATAACTTTTGTTGGACAAAATAATTGTTAATTTTTTTAAAATATTATATACCAGTATTTACTTATTTATTTTTAGTGGAACAATGCCACGGGCTAGAAGGGGAGGTAACTGTGTATTGCACTCGTTTATACTAGTATTTGTTTTTGAAACTTGTACTCGATCCCTATTATTATACAAGACACAGCACCTACAAATTCAAAGAACTAATGAGCAGTAAGAAAATAAGTGTATTAAACAAGTTAGCGAAATTTATAGATATAATTTGCCAGGTTTTTAAACGCCCTGGTAACTGAATAACTCACGTCATAATCCTAGCTATATTACAATTATTATTATTATTATTATTATTATTATTATTATTACTGTACCATATACTGTCATTACTACTACTACTACTATTATTAGTATTATACTACTACGACTACCATTATTATTATTATTAATAATTACTACTACTACTACTACTACTACTACTACTACTACTACTACTACTACTTCTACCACTGTTACAGTTATTATCAATTAATATAATATACAAGAAAATACATTATCATATGTTATTATTTCATCCTCCTGTAAACCATCTTGTCATGTTTATAGATGTGTATAGAATATCGGGAAATGTGAATCCATTTCATAGATAAGAAATGCTGTTGTGATTTGACTTGTTAACGTGTTTTACAGTGTATAGAACATCGGGAAATGTGTATCCGTTTAATAGTTAAATGCTGTTGTGATTTGATTTGTAATGTATTTTACAGTGCATAGATGAGGGAGAGACGTGTAACGGTATACTTGGCAAGAAATGCTGTCGTGATTTGGAATGCAAGAAGGGATTTTTGAGCGACAAATACACCTGTCGAAAGTCAAGCGAAGATGACGTAAGTATTATTGTTTCCTTAAAGGGACTGTCCTAAGTTTGCTGTAACTTTTAAGATGTTATCGACTAACACAGACTTTTTAACGATTGTAATTACATATCAAATATATTTTTGTACATAAAATATTAGTGGCTGTATATTAAACGTGTTTCTGATCGTTCTAATATTTGTACTAGGTTAAATTTCATTTTATTTCCCAAAATATTATTTTTTTCGTTTTTCGTACGTACGAAATTATTTGACGACCAAATCGAGTTTGGGCTTCTTACAAATATTAAGACGGCCAGAAACACATTGAATATACAGACACTGATATTCTAAACAAGAAAATATATTTAATATGTAAGTTTAATCGTAGAAATATTTTATTAGTAAGAAACATCTTACAATGCAGCAAACTCAGGAATGTCCCTTTAAAGTAACTACCTTAAATGAGACACCCCCCCCCCCCCCCAACAAACATTTAATTAATTTTTGTGCTTATATTCAGTTAAGGTTCAAGCACGTTATCCTCGGCACATATCTCATGGAAATATTTGGGCTGTCTGTCCAGGAAAGTGGGTTAGTTGTTAGTTGTTGGTGGTTAGTGAGAGGTGGTGTAGTGATCTTACACCTACCAACTGAATCGTTAAAACTCGCTCTGTGTGGGAGCCGGTATCGGGCTGCGAACCCTGTACCTATCAGCCTTATGTGCGATGGTTTAACTACGACACTACCGAATTCGGTAACCCAAACAATTTGGGGCTACCCACTAACCATAATTTTTCTGAATTATGTAATAGGAACTCATATTTTTCTATTTGGCCAAATATGTAAAAGTAATGAAAATTTTGTTTTCTAAATTAACATTTTAATAACTATTGTTGGACAAAATAATTTTTTATATTTTTTATATTATATACCAGTATTTACTTAGTGTGTTAACTTTTCTTGTCCAGACCATATATTGCATACAGATGTATACAGGACCATTGAACCTCACATGTAGGAACAACTTGGGATGGTTGTTTGTCGCGTACTATTACTAGATCACTGTGACCTACTGTTGATGGTCTACTGCACATTACAGTAAATCCTTGTCCGGACCATATCTTGCATAAAGGACCATGAAACCTCACACGCACGAACAACTTGGGATGGTGGTGTGTCGCGTACTAGTACTAGGTAAATGTGACCTAATTTTCACGGACTACTGCACATAACAGTAAATCCTTGTCCAGATCATATCTTGCATACAGATGCATACAGAACCATCAAACCACGTCACATGTAGGAACAACTTGGGATGGTGGTTGGTCTAAACCAAACTGTTCATCCATCCCATTGCAAAGATTTCACATACAATTAGAACTGAATCATACCCGTAATATATTCATTAATATAGATATGGTTTTCCATCAAACTTATGATGGGCGTATCATGTACCTAATCGGTACTCTTTGTTTTTTATGTTAAAAAAGATAACTGTCATCAATGAGATTTTATTTGGTACAGTACAACTCCTATGGTTTTTGTGGGCCCATTGGGCTATTTTTCGCTCCAGCCAGTGCACCACGACTGGTACATCAAAAGCCGTGGTATATACTATCCTGTCTATGGGATGGTGCATATAAAAGATCCCTTGCTGCTAATCGAAAAGAGTAGCCCATGAAGTAGCGACAGCGGATTTCCTCACTCAACATCTGTGTGGTCCTTAACCATATGTTCGACACCATATAACCGTAAATAAAATGTGTTGAGTGCGTCGTTAAATAAACCATTTCCTTCCTATGGTTCTTTTGTAGTGTGCAGGGAAAAACGAGAAATGTGAGAGAAACAGCGACTGCTGTGGCAACAGAAAATGCAGACGACGAAACAATTCCAAAAGATGCGAGTAGTGTCAGGACGATGCGTACTACAGCAGAACTTCACATCCACGCACGCGTTGTCTGGAACGTAAACAAATACTGTATTACTACTTACAGACTGTAATAAAGACTACGATCAAAACAGCCTCCTATTATCTCTCAGTTTAAAATGGGGTAGGTAGGGGTGGGGGATGCGTGGATAAGTGCAGCTTCGCAAGCCACGGTACCATTCCGTGTAACTACTGCATTTTGTAGTACAGTGACACCCCTCTAAATAGGACACCCTTGGGACCAAGACAAATGTCCGGTTTTAAGAGGGATCTGGTTTAGAGAGGTTAAGTTGTGTCCTGGTTTATAGAAAGAGACTCTGTAAAACGTCCGCTTTTGAGAGAATTCCGGTTTACAGAGGTAGTTATATACGGATTAATGGTACCTTGGCTTGAGAACATGGGGTCCGTGGGGAACGTTTAGCTTCCTTAAGCGGGATGTAGCTCAGTGGTTAGAGCGATGAGTAGCAATTTCGATTGCCCTTGATGGACCAGAGTTTAATATCAGTCCCAACCACTACCCCACGACTGGTACACTAAAGAACGTGGTATGTACTGCTCTGCCTGTAGGAAATTGCATATTAAAGATTCCTAATACAGAATAAACATTTATATTGTTTTGGTGTATTACCGAAGAGTAGAAGATTAACACACATCATCGTCAATTTTCACGAGCAAACCCCTACCCCCCAACAAAAAAACAAAAAACAAACAACAATAACCCAACAACAACCAACCAACAACACCACCAAACCAAATCTTAAATTCTTTTTCAGGGTGAAGGGTGTTTAAATTTCACATTTGCAGTTCCTAACTGTATCTAATACTTACCCCGTAGGAACGGTGTACGGCAGGAAATCACATTATACACTCGAAAAAAGTTAATATCTTTATGGCTAAGGCAAGGAATTCTAGTCATTATCAGCGTTTTCATAAATATCTGAAAACATAACACACTATAGTGCTGTTGGAAATATAATAAAAATGATTTTCGTCGATTATTTCTTACATATTAAACAGACAAGTAAATATTTTGTAAATATCTATTTAATTATAGTCTACCTAATTTAGCATTTACTTGTTTTAGCTGTCATTGATGTACACGGTGGTGTTTACTCTTGAAATTAAAAGAAATATGTCAGTAAACAGGTGATTTGTGCCCTTTATTGGAACAGACTATAACAAAGTTTGGTCAACAACAGTTAATAAAATAACTTAAAAGTAAAAATAAATTAAACTTAATAAAATTAAATAAAATGATATAAAATAAATTAAAGTTAATAAAATAAAGTTAATAAAAATGAAAAATAACACATTTATTAATTACGTAATAGAAATGAATGTTATACTGTTGTGTCTTATTCTTTTAATTAACAATAATAATTGTTTTTAATAAATACTAATGAATATACTAAACAAATGAAAGCAAACAAACACATTTTTCTCATTTGACAGTTTTCTTCTTAAAATGGTTACTGCTATTTCTTGCTTCTTCCTTCAGTTGTTCCATTTAACAACAAAATAATACTTTAACGGGATGGGCAACAAATAAAAGTGGGAGATTTGGTGCTTACTTCGAGGTAATGAAACATCACAGTTCAATTCGTGGAGTTCGCACATCATATGTAGATATTATAACTAAACAGTCGCAGCTCATCGGCACTTTGTCCACCAACACACAGCGATTAACACAATGCACCACCATGTATTTACACTGCCAATTCAGTGACTGGCACATACGAGGCAATCCTCAACAACTAAAACCTGGTAGAAAACATAATATATGTAGATATTATAACTAAAGTCGCAGCTTCGGCACTTTGTCCACCAAACACAGCGATTTAACACAAAACCATGTAGTTACTTACACAAGTGTTAAATCATGCCAATTCAAAGTTGGCACATAGTTTGCGAGTTTTCTCAACAACTAATTACCTGGTAGACGCATACAAGAAGTCATATATGTAGATATTATAACTAATAAAGTCGCAGCTCATCGGCACTTTGTCCACCGGCGATTAACACATACACCATGTATAATACACAGGTTAATAACATGTGCAATCAAGGGGCACAGAGGGGCGGGAATCCTCAAAACATTACCTTTAGACGCATACACTTTCTTGTTTGCCACATATATGTAGTTAACCGTTAGCTCATCGGCACTTTGTCCCCAAACACAGCTAACACAATGCCCATGTAGTTAATACACGAACAGGCCAATTCAAGTGACTGGCACATAGTTGAAATCCTCAACAACTAATTATACTACACTTTTGATGTGTGCCTTGTTGAATAGTGTTAATAGTTAAAACAGTGGATGCAGGATAAAGCAGTCATATCCTGCTACTAGCAGGATATGACTTTTACCGTCACTCATGTGACGTCAAGCGCATAGCTACATCACAAAATTGCTCATGTGACCTCTAGGCCATCGTACAATGTGGCTGAAATAACAGAAATAATAGCATTTCCCCTTAATTTTTATGGTCTGCAGGATAAAGTTAATAACCAGTTAATGCCGTCGGATATCTGCTTATCCTGTTCAGAGCCTCGCTGAATTTCCCATTCTTACCTTCACAGGATAAAGCAGACATCCGACGCCATTAACTAGTTATTTTTCACCTAACCCTGGACCTACAAGTTGTATATAACATGTATTCAATAGAGGATAAATATAAAGATAAAGGTACAAAGCAGGACTAGATATTGTAATCTGTTTACTATGTTTCAGTATAAATACAAATAGTTGAGGTATATTGCATTTTATTGAGCTCTTGCACACCATAAGATCAAATGAAGGACAAATATGGAATTCATTGGACTTCTTCAAATGTTTCTGGACCAGTTAGTACATAATTTTTCTTTTTGTAATTCAAGAAATTTGACGATCTGACCAAGAACACATGGTTATAGAGATCGCTCACACTTTTTGGAATAGGATCACACTTAACAATGGCTGCCAGCTCATCAATGTAACCCCACTGCTTCTCTTTCATGTGGTGAGCGTGTCTCCATGATAACCCCTGCTGTAGCCTCTTTCTGAAATCAGCCTCAATATCCTTATCCATGTCTTCTTTAGATGGTAATTCCACTGACCCGTCAAGCACCGCCAATGCTAGCTGAACCTGCATGTGGAAGAAGGGGAAGGGGCAAACCAGTTTGCAGACCCCTATAAAGGATAAAGAGGGGAACTGTGTGTGAATCATGTGTTTGTATAATGGCGTAACTCTCTCGTCCAGTTTGCAGTCTTCAGAGAGGAATGGGAAGACAAATCTGTAGCCTGTACACAGAATGAGGCTGTCAATTTCTTCTTCTTCTTCTGCACCTCCTTGGAACACGACCTAATTTTCCTTCAGACACTTGATTCCTGCCTTAAGTTCAACATTGTCTGGAAACTGTGACATGAGGGTATCTTGGTTGTGACTTTGATACACCTAGAGAAAAAGAAAAAAAAGGGATACTTCCCTTGTTCAATTTCATTTTGATTTTATACCAAAATATCAAGTGTTCTTTCCCTTGTTAACCTTTGATTTCATATAAAACATTAATACACCTTTCATTTCATTTCAACTTATTTTCGTGCTTATATCCAATTAAGGTTATGGGCACACACCTCAGCTATTTGGGCTGTCTGTCCAGGACAGTAGGTTAGTTGTTAGTGGTTAGTGAGAAAGGAGAGGGTGTAATGGTCTTACACCTACCCACTGAGTCGTTAAAACTCGCTCTGGGTGGGAGCTGGTACCGGGCTGCGAACCCTGTACCTACCAGCCGTATGTCCAATGTCTTACCCATAACACCACCGAGCCGGTTATTAATACACAAGTTACTTTTCTCAATTTGATTTTAAATAATAAAACACTTCTTTTGTCAACTTAATTGCTTTAGTTTTAATTACCCCCCCCCCCCCCCCAAAAAAAACCCCAAAAAAAAAAACAAAAAAAAACAACAAAAAAAAAAAAACAAAAACAACCAAAAAAACAAGCAAAAGAACAACAAAAACTAAACAGAAAAAAACCCCCCAAAAAACCCCAACAACAACAACAAACCCCCCAACCCCCCCCCCCCCCCAACAACAAAACAACCCAAACAAACAAACAACAAACAAACAAACAAACTTGCAATGTTAATTTGTTGGTTGAAATTAGTAAAGACAATTCAAAAAATTTTATCATTTTTCAAAAGGCCAAGGTAGATCTCATCCAACCCTTCTACAAAATAATATAACGAATACAAGTTTTTACGTATTTAAAAAGAAGGTATTATATGAAGCCAATCTACTGAACCACTCCTACTATGATGGATTGGATAACAACAAAGTAAAACTATTTGCTGCGAGACTGGAATTGTGGCACTGTACCTTGTTGGCTACTTTGCTTAGAATAGCTATGTCAACACCGGACGATGATGCTCCAAGACAGACAACTCTTTGATTTTTGAATGGAGATGGCTCTCTGTAATTGTGACTGTGAATTATCTGCCCTTAATAAATAAAATTAATTAATAAAAACACACATTCTTATAGTTTATCATTATGGACATCATTTGGACTAAATATAACTCAAAGACTGTGAAAACGCACCACCTATTTTTGTGCGGATATATGTTGTTTTAAGCAAATTATTAAACTGGAAATGCAGTTCAGTAATTCATAATCGTCACCTTTGTTTGTTTCGGAATTGTTTTTAATGCAAATCCACGTGATAATAGTGCAAGATGTCAAAATAGCAAAACGCGTATTTTTCACTGGAAAATCGAGTTCATGTGGCAATCAGAGATTCTCGAGCAACATTCTCCTTTACATAATAACACAATCAAGAATCTATGCCGTTACTTTAACTAACTTTCACCATAACAAATCCACAATGCCTAGACTTTCTGAAAATCAACACAACCAAGCAATAGCCTAGGTCTTTTAGCAGCAAGAATTTCTGCCTGAGAGATAGTCAGACGATTTAATTGTCACCATACGACAATTACACGATTAGATGTAAGGTATAGACAGACTGGAGTTTCCCGGGATCGACCGAGACCAGGTGCACAGCGGTTTACAACACCAGCCCAAGACCGTCATATACGGCTGCTTCATTTACGCGACCGTTTCCGAACATCAACACGTACAGCTGCAGAAGTCGCTGGTAGACGAGGACCAACAGCTCCCATCACGGTACGACGCCGATTATGATCCGCCGGACTACGTGCAAGACGATCTAACGTTGGACCAATTTTGACTCAAAGGTACTATCAGCAGCGAATGGAGTAGATTGCAGTGGAGGCAAGTCCTTTTCACAGATGAAAGCAAGTTCCATCTCTATCACACTGACGGTCGTCAACACGTTTTTTGACGACGCGCGGAATGTTTTGCAGATTGCTATGTTTTGGAATCCAACAGACGGGTAGGGGGCAGCGTAATTGTTTGGAGAGGTTTCAGCTACCATCACCGGACTCCCCTGTACATTTGGAGAGAACGCGTTACTGCTGTGAGTTACAGAGATCACGTTCTGCGGCCGATAGTTATCCCCCTTTTTCGTGCCCATCCAGAATTACAGACTTTGCAACAAGACAGTGCTCATCGGCAAACTGCACGTGTATGCATGCAGTTTTTGCAACGTAGTCACAACAACGTCATGCAATGGCCTGCAATGTCACCTGGTGTGGCACCCATTGCACACGTGTGGGACAAAATTGGGAGGCGATTGTCCACAGGGCAGCAGTTACAGACTGTGTAACAATTAGAGGACGCTTTGGTGCGAGAATGGAATAGAATTCCACAGACATTCTTCCAAAACCTTGTCACCTCCATGAGAAGACGATGTACGCTTTGCATAGCCGAACGTGGAGGACACACACGATACTGACATTTAGAGACATCTTTGTAATCTGATCTTACATTTTAATTTGATTGAGTAATGAATATTCATATATTCCAAACATTTGAACAAATTCTAAGCTGGCACTGATGTCATGTACCATCTATGATACAAAGTACTGTTGTGGTTATCTACCCCCTGGAGCAATAATAACAAGAAATAGTCAATCACCCTGGTCCATTCTCTACCGTATGATGGATATGGAAATTACAAACAAAGTTTAAACAGCGTAACGCAGAATACCTCTATCGCAATTAAATGAAATTTAGCTAGTATTATTTATCATGGGGAGACAACTAGTTTAAAAGAAATCACTGAAACCTAATTTACATAATTTAATATCAATGTGGTAAGATAAATGAAGTATTTATAACAAATGAATAATGAAGGACTAAAATGAATAGTCATTGATCCTGTGTCGTGGATTTCTAGTTTGGATTAGTAGAATTTCTGTTTTATAATCCAGTGAAATCCCTCAAAACCGGGCACTCTGTAAACAGGAAGAATTTTTTGTTGTTTAATGACATCACTAGAGCACATTAATTAATAAATCACTGGCTATTAATGGATGTCAGACTGTAAAGAGGAATTCTCTCGAAGCCGAAGTTTTCCATGATCCCGTCATAAATAAAAGTATATCACATAACCTATGTAAACCAGACACCCCTAAAACCAAACTTTCTACTTTGTCCTTTGGGTGTCCAGTTTAGAGAGGTTTCGCTATACGTATATCATTAACCCAATTTTTTGGCAACACTATAGTACATAGAGGATATTTCATGTTTTTTGTCAAATATGATTTATATCTCATCGAGTGAAGTTTGCAATCATATCCCACGAGTCGCGCTTGAGTATGATATGATTACAAACTTTACGAGATCACATATAAATTATATTTGACAAAATACATAAAATGTTCTATTTCTTACATAACTTTTGGAAATTTACCTATATTTTTAAAATGCCAGCAGCAAAATTGTTCCGGCTTTCTTACAGTGAAAATAACACTTTCTACAGTGACGATAACACATTTTAGAGTGAAATAGTGAAATTTTCAGTCTAAAATGTTTTATCGTCACTGAGTGACTGATAACATTTTTATTTTACTGATATTTTAAAATAGTTCACTAAATGTTATACAATAAATGTAACTCTCGTAAATATACAGCATTCTCACCCATTGCAAACAATAACACCATCAAATATTTCTGTAGAGACCTGTGACGTATCTCGGACATCATTATATGTGACCTCCCATTTGACCCTGACCTTCTCTTGATCAATGGGCCGTACTTTCTGCACATACTGGTAAAACTGGAAATAATGAAACAAGTTAATACATCCCCAGTCACGATAAACAGTTCATACATTAATAGCAATAAATGAAATTGCATTTGTACAAATTTATACCATCTTTGGTTTATTTGTTAATATCTGCATATTATGTTGCCATTTCAGTTACGATAGCAACCTTATTAAAATAGTGTTTCTAAGTTAACATTTATTTTTTATTATTATTATTATTTATTATTTTTTTTTTTTTTTAAACACATGACAATTTGAAATACATGTATAATTTGTATAAAGTGTTTTCCCAAGAAGGAAACAAAAGACTAACATAGCAGAATGGTAACTGGTACTAGAAGATTTATATGCATATGACATATATTATATCACAAGATTCTGCAGATGCTAAATGCTTAGCTATTAAATATCTTTAAAAAAAAGATTGTTTTGTTTTAACGACACTACTAAAGCACATTGATTAATCAATCATCGGCTATTGGATGTCAAACATTTGGTAATTGAGTAATAGTCATCAGAGAAAACCCACTGCATTTTCCTAATGCAGCAAGGGATCTTTTATATGCACTTTCACACAGACAGGATAGCACATACCATGGACTTTGATATACCAGTCGTGGGTCACTGGCTGGAACGAGAAATAGCCCAATGGGCTCACCGATGGGGATCGATCCCACACCCACCATGCATCAAGTGAGCGCTTTACAACTGGGCTATATCTCGTCCTATTGAATATCTATGCAGCATTGTACCCTGAAAATATCTTCTATACCAATCTACTAAGAAAACCCCCAGAGAACCTTAATTTTTTAATGACATCATAGTGATCAGCATAGTCTTCCAAATACTCCAAGACATCTTGGCTCTTGATAAAAGATGGCAGCTTCTTGTCAAATGGAAAACCTGGAAAGGCCATGGATTCTTTTGGAAGATTGGTTCTGTACAATAGAAAACAAACTGAACATTAGGTTCACGTATGGAATATGAGATACATAATAATTATACTTAAGTGGTATACCAGGAAGCATCTAAAATACTATTATATATTTGATGGGTCTACAGGAATCACATTTTTAGTAAGGTGATATTTTTTTTTAATTTTAAAGTTTACAACTTGGCAATCATGGAATATTTATGCCTAAGAAAAAAGTAATTTGCCAACTACTTTTAATGGCCTACCATAATTATAGTTTTATAATTTAGTGTGTTATTGTGATCTTGACATACAAGACCATTATAATACTGACTATCTGTTTGGACATATATTATTCACGTGAACCTTTCATTTGTTCCTCTATGAAATGGTTACTACAGAGGTTGAATTTTAATTATTGGGGTGCATAGCAAGTGTTGTCTTTAGTTTAATAACGCCTAAATCAAATCGTATGAAGTGACTTACAGTTACCTAAGATTTTGAAATACTATACATAACAAAAAATTTATACCAAATAATCCATCAAATATTTGGTGTTAGATTTACAAATACACCAACAGGTAAATACATAAGAACCGTAAGCAATTTCAAGTTTGAGGCAGTTGATTGGACTAATAAAAATTACAGTTCATGTAACTGGTCAATGGATTGCCCTAGGTAAAATCATATGAACTAACTTCTGGATACCTAAGGTTCTGAAATACTATTCCCTATATGTAAATTTTAAAAAATTATATCAAATAAAAAATTATATCTGGTAAATATTCCATCAAATGATGGGGTTTTCTGTTAGACTCACACCATCTGAACCTGGTAAACTACTTGAGTAAATCTTAAGAAATTTCAAGTTTGAGGCAGTTGATGGGGTTATAAAAATTACAGTTCATGTAACTGGCCAATGGGTTACCCCTAAATAACATAATATGAACTAACTTCTAGATACCTAAGACTTTGAAATACTGTGTGTAAATTGTTAAAAATGATATCAAATATTCCATCAAATATTTTCTGCTAGATTTACAAGTACACAAACTCATGGTAAATGCAAAAGAAACGTAAGTAATTTCAAGTTTGAGGCAGTTGAATGGGTTATATAAATTACAATTCATGTAACTGACCAATGGATTGCCCCTAGGTAAAATCATCTGAACTAACGTCTGCTGGATTCCTAAGATTTTGAAATACTGTTCCTTGTGTGTACATTAAAAAAAATGTATCTCAAATATTCCATCAAATATTTTCTGTTAGACTCACACCAACTCCAGGTACATACTTAAGAATCTTATGAAATTTCAAGTTTGAGGCAGTTAATGGGGTTATAAACATTACAATTCATGTAATTTAAACATGGGTTAGACTCACAGCAACTCTTGATACATGCTGAAAAATATCGGCATCCCATAGTGGTCAGTATCGGTCTCGTCTGTGTAAACCCATGTTCCTCCAACACGACCACTCTGTTCAAAACAGACGGGAACAAAGGTGGCTGGTTTGGCACAGAGGTGACGTAGAGCACACAACCCACTAGCCCCAGCTCCAACTACAGCCACGCGAATCATATCTGTTGTCGGGAGCCAAGACACACTTGTCGAAATCTGAAAACAAAATGAAACAAAACTCCAATCACAGCCATGCCAATCATATCTGTTGTCAGAGCCAAGACGCACTTGATCGATCCTGTAGCCTGTCACACCTCATGCACATAAGCCCTGAATGTTTTTGTTACACACACACACACACACACACACACATATATATATATATATATATATATATATATATATATATATATATATATATATATATTATCATATATATATATAATTTTTCACACACACACACACACACACACACACACACACACACACACACACACACACACACACACACACACACACGCGCACGCATAAAAGTGACGTCGTCCGCCCAAGGTGTAGTAGAACGTGATGTCGCTGAACAAAGAAGAAAACACATCATTAATCAGAATACAGGAATCCAGTATGTTACCACCTCAAAAATCGTACGCATGTAGTATGATGTGTGAACGGTCTGCTGACGCCTCCTGGATCCATGCATCATTTACTAAAACAGTGAACGACTAGGCTAAGGACTGCTTCTTGTAAGGGTGAATACAGGATGGTTCACTGACCTGTGTTTAATTCATGATTGATGGGAAATAATAAATATATCCTATACACATTGTTGTCTTAAGTTATATATTATGTTTACGTTTCTAGTACAAAAACATACAGCAGCTAGTGATTTCCCTAGAAATTTGGCAAGGCATGGCATTTTCATCTTTTTCGGGGCAGTTGTTTTTCATTTAAAATACACAAAAATTAATTGAAATAAACATTAATGTAATTTATGTGCTTGCTTTAATAAATGAATGGCAAAAGATATAAAAGGCATATTTTATTAATTAATAATACCTTTTTGGGTGTTTTATAACGGCAATTTTAGAATTAATTAATGAAAAAGGCTTGTTTAATCTCAGGGCAGCATGGTGCTGAATAAGGCAAGATGGTGGTAGACGATTGAGGCATGATGCTGCACTATGCTAAAACAAGCTAGGGAAAACACTAGCAGCAAGTTATGAATGTGTAAATGAATATAATATTTTGAGTATTTATTTGTTTGGCTGTAACTTGCCATGACTGGCAACATAAAATACATCACGTATGTGCATAAGCCTGGTTACTGTATACATCACATCTTCATGTGGTAGGTTATTGTTGCGACTTGCATCGCTGTTCGGTGATACCGTGTGTTTACTCAAGCCAAACAGTATGATAATCAAGCAATTAATAGTAATAAAAAGTTTGTTTTGTTTAACTACTAGAGCACGTTGATGTATTAATCATCGGCTATTGGATGTTAAACATTTGGTACATTGTGACACATAGTCAGAGAAAACCTGCCACAGTTTTCCATTAATAGCAGGGGATTTTTTTTTATATGCACTTCCCCCATAAACAGGACACTACATACCACAGCCTTTGGCATACCAGTCGTGGGGTACTGGTTAGAGCGGGACAAAATCCAATCAGAGACTTGGTCTACCGGGCGGATTCAATAATTCGACCGAAGAACCTCATTGTCTTAAGTTATATATTACGTTTATGTTTCTTGTACAAACATATTGCAGCTAGTTATGAATATAATATTTTGATTATTTATTTGTTTGGCTGTACCTTGCCACGACTAACAGCACACTTGGTCAATTCGGATGACTTGTTTAAGTTATACCACCTTTAAATGAGTGTATATAAAAAGACGTATAGTTAGTTAGGCATGACTTGATTTTTAAATAATTATTTTAACACCATATTAATATAATAGACAGACTGAGAGTGAGACACTCCCGGTCAGTTAAGCGCACAACACAGCGTGACCTAGTTAGACCCATGTACACATTCCAGCAGATCACAATAGACCCCATTTCGCACACGACTGTTTGTATTACAACTTCAGACACAACTTGATACTATCATACAACATAGGAATATAAAAGTGTAAACATGCAACTAATAACAGTGACCTCGTTTTCGGCCGATATCGTGTATTTACTACAGCGTGACCTGTATATACCTAGCCAGGTCAGGTCAGTTCAGGTTAGGTCAGGTCAGGTCATAGGGTTTTACTTGTACATTCAGAACAAGCTGTTGTAGCGCACGCCTGTCGTGGGCACAAGAGCCGGCCTTGGCCGGCTCCTCCGTCCATGGCAGGAAAGGTGGGGGGAAGGGATAGGAGGGACCGCCTGCACTGGCAGGTGCAAGGGAGCACCAGCAGCCCGATCAAATCGGTAGCAGGCGGGTGTGGGTGGTGGTGGTGCTATGGAATTTGAATGGAGCAGTTAAATGCCAAAGAGAAAATTTTGAACGGTCGGTCGAAAGGTAAACGGCCGAGCTAATATAGGTTTTGATATTAGTGAATCGAGAGTAGCTCGTTAATTTTAGACCTCTACGATGCTGTGGTGTCTCCCTAAGTTGCCCATAGGGCCCTTATAAAGGGCCTGACCGCTTCTGGTCGTGGCATCTCCAAGTACCAAGTTATTACCAGCAGCAAGTATTGGGGGTGTGGGTGGGGGAGGCCGATATTCTTTTGTTCAGCTTCCCCCGGGTGCATTGCAATTGTGTACTCGGAACCGGTATTCTTTTGTCCGGTTCCTTATTAGATAGAGTACGTGCTGGGCCATTAAATGGTGGCGGGTGCATTGCTATCATTAGTCATTGCACCCTGTGTACTGATGCAGTGAGCGTATAGTCTGTGTGTGAATCCTAGTTTTGTGTTAAGGTTGTACCTATTGTCTTAAGTGAGTTCTACGGTCATTCATGACCATCCATCCCCCTCCGTCCTTGTATAGCATTGAATACAATGACGGAGGGGGAGTTAAACTATCCTAGCTATCTAATTTGAAGGGTTAAACCCTTATAGTGTAGGTATTGGTTTAAAAAGCCTAGTGCTTGGCATATTTAACTTTATTACCAATGCAATGAAACGAAACTAACGGTGGCAAGTAGCAATTGTATACATATATGCACCAATCTAGGTACTTAGTTTGAAGAATTTTGATTCCCGCCCACTAAATATAGGATTTTAGTAGGCTTACTTGGTTTGTCTTCAGGCTATCTGGATAGTTGGGTATCGGTTTTCCTGCATGTCTTTGCTTCTGGAAACCTAGTTGACTTACCTTAGTTAGCTAGGATGGAATGCATCAGTAATAAAAAACATGGTGCAGGTGCAAAGACAAATTAGTGCAGTTTATTTACAGTTAGATGTAGTGGAGTTCTTGATCCGTGATTGGCTGGATTGGACCAATGAGAGTGCTGTAAAAAATGGGCGATAATTAGTGGTGTCCTATCTTGGTTGATTATCTAACGATGTTGATTGGCTGGTTAATTAGCCAATTGGGTTACTGCGACTTCGATCCTATCTTAGTGAGAAAGAAAGAAAGAAAGAAGAAGAAAAAAAAAGAAAAAAAAAAAAAGCTACTGTTTCGCTAATGGAAGTGATATATACCAATTGCCAATCACGAGCTTCAGAACATGAATATATATTTACAGTAAAATAACATGGTTATCGTGGTTAGGTCTGGCTGGTACCCCCACTGTCGTCCCCCCGGCGTGGAATGTCTATTAGGTCGCGATGCTTAGGGTCTCTATTCCATTTGGTGGTCCGTCCATATGGCGGATTGTTCCAGCTATTTTTTTTTAGGTATAAGCCCGCTTTAGTCATTTCACCGTTGTCTCCCCGGGTTGGAACACGTGGTCTGTTCGAGTGCGTAAGATCGATGTTCCACCAAGGGAGTCACAGGTGTAACGATTCAAGCATTGTCATATCCAACGGTTATTAAATCACTCGCTACCATCCCGTCGTTGATCCCAAGGTTGGAGTGCTTGTTTGGTCGAGTGCTTAAGATCGCTCTTCCATCCAAGGGATGTACAGGCGGGAGGTTTTTAGTAATTGTTAATTTATATTGTTAAATTTATGCCATATGTAACGGTTATTAAATCATATCTTAGTTATAGATCGCCACTTTCCCTCCGTTGGTCCCCTGGATTGGAGTGCATGTCGGTCGAGTGTACAAGGTCGCTCTTCCTTCCAGGAGACGTACAGGCGGGTGGTTTGTGGTCGGTTTCTAGTTTTAATTTTTAAATTTATGTCTATCAGGAGCCCAGTGAGTGTGCTTCGGTCGGATAGAGTTGACTAGTGGTTTGATGTTATAGTGCCATGTATTGGTTGTTAAGTCCCAGTTGGCCTGCCATTGATTAATGTAGTGTTTTCTTGCTTTTGACATTAGTTCTGATATTCCTAAAGGTAGTGCTGTAATTTTACTAGTGATTGAAAATGCAGTTTTGGCTCCATAGTCAGCTATTTCATTGCCAATTATACCTACGTGAGCTGGGACCCATTCGAATACTACTGTTAAATTAAGCTGGTTTAGTTCATGAAGTTTATTGTGGATGGCTGCGAGGATATCTGGCCTGGTAGATTTATTAGTTTGAAGTGATTGGACAGAGCTAAGACTATCTGAAAAAATAACGTTTTTAGAGTATTGCTTAGTTTTAATCCAGATTAGGGCTTCGTAGATGGCTGTCAGTTCTGCTGTATAGACTGATAGGTTATCTGACAGCCTGTCGTATTTAACTAATTTAGAGTGTTTAGATATTTTTTCTTCAACTACTGCGAAGCCAACCCTACCGATATCTGGATTTTTTTAGCCATCCGTGTAGATATGGATGTGCTCGGGGTAATTTTCGTTGGCTGCGGCTTCGAACCAGATTTTCTTAAATGGTAGAAATGGAGTTGAATCCGTAGCTTGTTTAATTAGATATGGTGTGTGGCACTCGACTGGCTGATTGATATGGTATAGTGCCACTGGCGTGTTATCTATACGTACTTCTATTCTATTTTACTAGCTTTAGTGGCGAAAGAATCATTAAGATTTTGATTGGTTTTGAATACTAGTCCTGGTTTAGCTATGATAGGAGTGAGTTCCTGAACTGGGTGATCTAGTTTAAGAGAGTGGATTTTTAGATGATAATTAAGATGTTGAAGATTGCGATGATATTTCAGTGGCATAATGTTAAACTCAACTTCTAAGCTCTGTCCGCTGGTATTTGATGGAACTTTAGCTATGATTCTAAGAGCTTGGTTTTGAATAACATCTAATTTATGTAACAGTTTGGGGGCGGCGCAACTGTAGGCTTGGGCTCCATAATCTATTCTGGAGAGTATGCATGCTTTGTAAACCATAAGCATTGCCTCTGTTTGCGCTCCCCAACTGGTACCTGAGATGGCTCTTAACAAGTTTAGAGTATTTTTTGAGTTCCTGACTATGTCATTGATATGGTCACTAAAGGTTAGTTTGAGTCAAAAGTTACACCTAGAAATTTTAAAATTTTGACTCTTGGAATTATTTTATCACCTGATTTAAGTTGATGATTATCTGATTTATTGACTTTATTAAAAAGCATATAGACAGTTTTAGTTTCTGATAGTTTAATGCCCCAGTCCAGGGCCCAGTTGTTAAGTCTATTCATATCAGCTTGCATTAGGTGAAATAAATTAGTAGTTGTGTTGCCTGTGCGCCAGATGGCGCAATCATCGGCAAATAGTGTTGTGTTTAATGGCGTGATCGTTTTTGTTTTTCCTTTAGCATTAAGTGCTTTAGTTATGTCATTAATAAAAATGTTGAATAAGGTTGGTGAGAGGACCGAACCTTGAGGTATGCCATTAATTATTTCGGTTCTATGTGAATAGTGACCGTTCACTCTAACTGAGATTGATCTATTATGGATGAAATTTTTAATAAAATTAAACATATTATCTTTAATACCGTTACTCTGTAGTTTATTTAGTAGACCTTGACGCCATACCATATCAAAAGCTTTTTCAATATCTATGAATATTGTTAAAACCTTATGAGATTTTTGAAATGCATCATTAATACTATTTTGTAATCTAACTATTTGATCTATTGTTGAATGTTTAGTTCTAAATCCGCTCTGTACATTAGTTATTAGGTTATTTTCGAGTAGGTAATTGTTGAGTCGTTTATTGATAATAGTTTCTAAGGTTTTGCACATGTGGGACGTGAGTGTTATCGGTCTATAACTCCCTGGGAGGGAATGGTCTTTTCCCGCTTTAGGGAGACTAAAGCATTCTGCATGTGTCCACGCAGTGGGCATTTGACCCTCCCTGCAGATTCGGTTAAAGAGCGATAACACTACCTTTAGGGCTACGTCCGGCATGTGCTTAAGTAATGTGTAACTATTTGATCAGGCCCGGTGGCAGTACCTTTTTTCTTTTTTTTAGCTTTAAGAGCTGTTTTTAATTCTAACATTGTTATCGGTTTATTAAATTCTAAATTATCAGTAGTTGGGTGATTTGCTGTTTTAGTATCATTAGTTGGTAGAGAGTTATCTTTCTTAAGTTTCTAAAAAAATTGTTTAGGAAAATTTTCGTTGCTACTGTTTTTACTGAAAGTTTTACTCAGAAGGTCGGCCTTTTGTTTATTAGTAGTTGCTATTTTATGTTTTTGAAGGACTGTGGAATTAGCGCGTTGTCCTTGAATAGCCTTAATTTTTTTCCACATTTCTCTAATAGATGTTCTATTGTTAATTTCACCACAAAATGTATGCCAGCTGGCTTGTTTAGCATTGATGATAAGCTTGCCTACTTCGTTTTTGGCTATTTTATATTTAGTGTGATAGTCTTGTTTCCCTGGGGTTTTTTTTATAAAGTTTACGCATCCTGTTCCTAAAGCCGCATTTGGATTTAATTTCGTCCGTCCACCAGTTAACTGGTCTATTTTTATTGAAGGGTTTAGTTTTAGGAATATTCTTTTCAGCTATTTCTAGTATTTTATTAGTAAGTTTATTAGTGGCGTCGTCAATGTTTAGGCTATTTTCTAACTTAATTTTGCTACAGTCGCTTGTAAAGCCAGCCCAGTTAGCTTTATTAAATTTAAATTTAGGTATACATTTAGTATTTGATTGATTGAAACATATATTATTGCTTTAATATTTTATTCTAACTTACTAGGTCTTCTGTAAACCTCTATATAACAAAGAACTTACTAAAGTCAACTTTATCAGCAGGTGGTCGTTATATACAGATTAATATATATGCATTGGTATACGTAATGTAGCGCTTGAAGTGTCCGTTATTGATGCGTGGCTGTTAAATAAAGGTGGACAAAACAAGAAAACATTTTTAAAACGTCAATGTAAATTATGACATTTGCGGTTTATGAGTTGCGTTATTTGTCATTGTGACATTTGTGGCGTTCAGCGTTGTGACATTTGTGGTTGAGACCTTTGTGACATTTGTGGTCCATCGTGTGACATTTGTGGTCGATTAGGACATTTGTAACAGTAACCAGGGCCGTAGCTAGGATGTTTTGTTTCGGGGGGCAACTGAGTAGTTAACAGTCTAAAACTCCTTTTCTTTAAGTTTCTATAATGCCGTGTTTACATGCCATATCATTTATATATTGAAATATGTTTTTCTACAGGCGAATAGCATAGTATACATATAGATACAATGATACTCGAAACGTAGCCGGTAGGCTAAAATAGTTGAATCCAGTAGATAATACATCAAAACAAGGCCGACAGCTCTGGATCGGCTGACCGACATTCATAACCTGACCTCAAGCTATGTTTAGAAAAAACATATACTCTGTGTAGTGAAATGGCTCTACAACAACCCTGTGTGAATAGGTTTTAAAACAAATGTTATGGCTATAAACCCTTTGAGGATATTTCAAACCAATCTAACGCAGTCACCTTTTAATAACTTTGAAAGCATTATAACATTTATAAAGTAACCGTTCCAAGCTGTATGCGAAAACTAGATCAACAGTTGACTGTTGTGTACTCCAGTGAAGGGACACATGTTAAAAACAACTCTTTTTTTATTACCTCCAGATCATAGGCAATGTCAAGGTTGGGGAGCCTTGAATCATTGTCTTACAGTATCACATACAAGTTATATACAAATATTATGACATACAAAATTATAAAAATATATATTATATGTGATGTTTAAGATTTTCTGTTTGCAAATATGAATCTATATAGGCTTCCTCATACAATTAGTTTCCAACTTGTAATCTGAGGGTCAAAAGGGAATAAAATAAAAAACAAAGAGAGAAGAGAAGGAAAGGGTAAGGGAAGATAAGGAAAAGAATTCAAGCAGAGATTCGTTTGATACACAGGTCAACTTTAAAACTGATTGTTATTGGGTATTTAATATAATAATAATGACATTTGGTATCTAACAGAGAAAAGACAGATAAAGTATGAAAGTAAAAGTATGATGTTTAAAAAAAGATATAGCAAAGATATGTTTTTTAATTTCCAAGCAAGCTATGCCATTTTATAGATAGAAACATAGGCATACAAATATACAAGATATAATTTTATGTATCATCATTAAAAAGGTGAAGCCACTTTCCCCAATGTTCATTAAATTTGTCATACTCGCAGTTTTTGAAGTAAATATATCTGTCAATATGAAATTTATGTTGCAGTGTATTTGTAATAATATTAATATTAAGATTATTGCCGAGTATTTTCGTACAATAGATATGACATTTTACATTAATTATTAACCAGTTAACTACATATACTTGGTTTATTTCACCATTTATCATGCCAAACATAACCATATGTTTATTTAGCAAAATTGTCATTTTCAGTTGCTCAAATATCCATTCTTGTAATGCTTCCCATATAATTTTAACTTTATGACAATCATAAAACAAGTCTTGTAATGTTTCAGGAGCATTTTTGCAAAAGTTACATTTTATCAAATCTACATAGTGGAACATATGTAAGAAAGAATTTGTAGCTAAAATTCTGTGAAGCAATCGATACTGAAACCATAACAAGGTTGTATCTTTCATATATTTGAAAGGTAACGAATAAAACTGTTCCCACATATGATAATCAAACATTAAACCTTTGGATGCATATTTTGTTTGTGACTTTGGTATAATGTGTTTTTTGTTCAAAACAGTGTATATCTCTTTACTTTTAGTGTTTCTATTTAGCATCATTTTCATTTTACAAGGTAATACAAGTCTTTTGCCAGAAATAAATGTCATGTTATTAATGTTGTTTAATGAGCGTAAGAAAGCTTTTACAGCATTTACTAATGATAAATAATTTAAAAAAATTGTTTTTAGATTATATCTGTATTTAAAAGACTGAAAATCTAAAATCTTTCCACTTTCATCTAATAAGTCATTTATAAAAACAATCCCTTTCTTTAAATAACTGGCATACAAAAATGGTTTATTATGTTTCAATATTTTGGTATTATACCAGATATTTAATCCTTGTACATCTTCATTATTTTCATTATTTAGTTTTTGCTGCATTAAAACCCAACTAATTAGTACATCTTTCCAAAATGTATTTAGAATTCTTTCACATTTTAGTGTAATGAAATAATCTCCATGGATGATAAGATCTTTTGTAGTTAGAACCTGTTGTAGAATTAAATAAATTAACCCACTTTGTATCATTTAGAGAAAGTCTTCTCATCCATGTTAATTTCAAAGAAGTTATAACATGATATATATTTGGCATTTTTATACGACCGTATTTATAATCCTGGGTTAATATTTCTCGTTTAATTTTTTCTGGCTTATTTTGCCAAATAAATTTGAAAAACATTTTGTTTAAATCTTCTATAAACAAGTCTTACCTCTACAGAGGCTGATGAGCGAATGAGAGCCGAAACTGGACCAGTCCATTTGAATTTGAAAAAAGGGCGGGATGGGTCTTTTTATGCTTCAAAAACTTTTCTGTTCGTATTAACTTATATATTTAAAAGAACAATATTCAATATATGAATATAAACAGGTATACCATATGTAAACAATAATTACAATTATATTACAGGAAGCAAAAGCAGCTTTAAACTTTCCTACACCCACTAGCTATGTTAGACCCGTACAGAGAGTATATAATCCGAAAATTTACCCCACTTTTGCCCCTCCGCCTGCTATCGACCACGGTTGCGGGCCCCCCCCCCCCACCTTTCCTGCCCAAGACAGGCGTGCGCTCCAACAGATTGCTCTGAATGTGCACGTAAAGCCATATGACCTGACCTGACCTGACCCACTTTTCAATCCACAAAATTGAATCGTAAGAGGAACAACGCAAATTTATTTTCTCATAAGAAGGACGCCAATTAATTTTTATGAAAAAGGTAGGTTTTATGAATTTGTCTTCAGTTTCAAAATGAATATAATGGTTATTGATTATAAGCATCAACACTGTCTTGAGATAGGAATGAGATAAGCTAGCTTTACTCATTCAAGAATATTTTCTTATAAGACGTAACTCAATTGTAAATGCTTTATTACATCCCATAATAGTATATTCCATCAGGTATTTACATAAAGCATAGCACTGATATTAATAATTATAAGTGTCAATACTGGAATCGACTGTGACGTCATATGCAACTTTATTGGATGTCAAACTCGTCAATATCAAGAAGAGAGTATACAAATTGATGGCCAAACCCAACTTCCATGCTTTCTGAATCTTTAATGAAGACCTGGTGGCTGTCCAACTGTTAAAACATAGGCTGTATTTGAACAGACCAACCTACGTAGGGTTCACCATTCTAGACATGCCCACAATATTGATGTGCAACTTCCATTATAACTACATCAAAGTGAAATATGAATCAAAGGCCCAACTCCTCTTCAGTGACACCGATTCATTGTGCTACAACATCCCAAAAAAAGACATTTACCAAGATATGATGGCAGAAAGTCACTTATTTGACACCTCTGACCTCCACTTTGCAGTGCCACAAACAAAAAGGTCGTAGGTAAAATAAAAGACAAAATGCATGACAGTCCTATTCATGAATTTGTTGGTTTGAAGTCAAAAAGTTATTCTCTCGTCTACCAAGAGAAGAACAAAATGATGGAGAATAAGACAGACAAAGGAATAAAGAAAAGTGTCATTAAAAGTCACACTAAATACCAACACTATTAAACAGTGTCTCTTTGATAAGGAGATTCACATGTCTCGCATGAGAGATCAGGAGCTATGGCCACCAACTGTACAACATCCAACTCAACAAACTGGGACTTTCCTCCTTCGATGACAAGAGGTATCTCCTTGAGGATGGTGTTACCATTCACAGTTATGGCACTGGAGAATGACCCAAAATGCTTTGTAAAAAAACCTATAAATAGGAGAAGAATCATAAATATTTATTCATTTGTGAATAGGTTGTCAAGCTGATAACACCATGGGGAAGAGCTCCTGTCCTGAATGTGGGAAATTGTTTACCAGAGGAGATAATATGAGGAGACATATACAGACTTTCCACTCTCCTACTCCTCCTCATTTCCATCCTCCTCAAATCCCCCTCCTCCTCCTCATTTCCCTCGTCCTCAAATCCCTCCTCCTCATTTCCATCCTCCTCCTCCTCATTTCCCTCCTCCTCAAATTCCTCCTCCTCATTTCCCTCCTCCTCCTCAAGTGTTACTACATCCTTTTATGATGATCGTGTCAAGGCCAACATCATGTGGAAAGACATTTTTGGTATACAAACTGCTAAAGGATGGTAAAATCTTGCCACCGGCTCAACGCATCATCTGGCTCTACAAATGTTAGCAGCCTCTATATGACATTATTAAGACAACTGTAAGGGTCGAATTTGTCCAAGGGATACCCGATGACTTGGAAAAAGATCGTTATTTGGATCCCAAAATCAGAAATCTCATCGTGTTGGATGACCTGATGTCAACAACTGGTAAAGATTCTCGCATCACTGACCTGTTCACAGAAGGAAGTCACCACAGAAATCTCTCGGTGATTGCCATCAATCAGAACTTGTATCACAGGAAAGACCCTACTCAGAGAAGAAACTGTCATTACCTGGTGCTGTTCGACAACCCCATCGACAAGCAACAAGTCATGACGCTGGCCCGACAGATGTATCCAGGACATACTGAAATGTGTATGCATCAGTACGAAGATGCAGTGAAAAAAACATATGGTCACCTCTTTATTGATCTGAAGCCTTTGACCCCTGCTGCAGAACGATTACGACCCAATGCTCTGGACAAAAGAAGTGAAATCCCTGACACTGGAGAAAAGGTGACACATTCTATAAAAGGGGAGAACAGTCAAAAGATATCTCATTCTTATTCGGACCTTTAAAGTGAGCAGACGTGTGAAGAAGAGCTCCCCGAAATGCATGCTTGTGACAATTGCGGATTAGTGTTTCAAGACATTCACGATCTGCAGAGACACGTGAAAACATGGTGTCCGAAAAACTGACAAGTCATGGGATATGTCACGTGGACGATACTAGGTTGGGAGGCCATTGTGTAGGTTGGACTATACCAATTAAAATCCCATAGGCGACCATGTTAACGTTGAGTAAAATTTGAGTACTTTTTTTCACAGGTACTCCATACATGTTCCAAGCACAAGGCTACTTGACACGGTGGTACTACATCAAATAAAATTGCATACATTTTTAGCCCAGATGAAACTAATTTTTTTTTTACAACCAACACACTCACATTTATAACCAATCATAGGATTTGTGTTATTTTCTAATCCAGATCAATACAATATGTATATTGGATGTATTCCTACAATCTGTAGTCCAGCATATTATTTAGCTATTAACATTGGATAATACAGCTTTAACAATAAAATAAATTATCAACTTACACCAAGGTAGATAATCAATTCTGGAAAATTGGTTCTAAATTTAGTATACACTTAAAATGCACTTCATGGGAGCAAACTAAGTGATTATTTTTTTTAAAAGATTAGATCTGGAGACCTAAAGATATGTTAAAGGTCTTTAAAAAGTTAAGCTTTCAGAAGTACATACATGAAACATTAACTATGTTTATGGAAATTAAAGACATTAACCCAATATTGGCACATGCTATTTTTAATATAAAAATAAATTGCTATTAAAATCTAAGTTTAGATTGCCTAGATATATTACCATATTTAAGAGCAGTTGTATATAGTAAGTCAAACACCATGTAAATAAAAATATTCAAATCTTTATAGTATGAATTATAGGCCAAAACCAACTTTTCCTCAGTGCTAATTTTTATTCAAACTCCATTCAGAGCCATGCACAGTAATTATTGTCAAGGTCAACGTCCTTGTGAACTTGCATGGCCGAGTATAGTATACTTTAATTTAATTAAATCACAAAATCATAAGTTTTTTTATTATGCACTGAATATGTGCTATAGGTTGGACTATACCAATTAAAATCCCACAGACGACGATGTTAACGTTTGTGTTTAAAAACACTATATGCAATATATCAACCAAACTATGACCCATAAATAGCAGTACTACAACCCCTACCTCAAAGTATTAACTGCAGAAATGGTACCTTTCATGGCCCATTTTCGGTATAACCAAATGTTTCTACAACACCCCTAGTTTCACACAAATTTGAGTACTTTTTTTTTTACAGGTACTCCATACATGTTCCAAGCACAAGGCTACTTGACACGGTGGTACTACATCAAATAAAAACATCAAATAAAATTGCATACATTTTTAGCCCAGTTGAAACTAATTTTTTCTACAACCAACACACTCACATTTATAACCAATCACAGGACTTGTGGTGTTAACTTCTCTATCAATAGTTCGGTGCACCTCGAACACGTCTATCGAATTCGGTATTATATAGTGAGATGCATTTGGAACCATTTGTGTGGGTCAGACTCTGTAGAACATTTATGGAAGCAACAATAACACTGCCATCTTTGGTTACAACTCGAAAATATATCTGTATTTATCAGACAGTGCAACACGTTCAGCTGTTGGTGTTATCTGTCAGACAGAGCAACACGTTCATCTGTTGGTGTTATCTGTCAGACAGAGCAACACGTTCAGCTGTTGGTGTTATCTGTCACAGAGCAACACGTTCACCTGTCAACTCTAAGTATTACCAACAGTTACTGATATTAAGTATAACTAATTTTAGAAGACCAAACTGAACATAACGGGTTTTTTTTGTTCGTGTTTAGTGTCATTTTACTGCAAACAGAAACGTGGTATCCGCATGTGTACAGTACAAAAGAAGCTATCAAGTGACCGTGTAGTATCGAAATTGAGGGATTCTTTGGAACCATCTTTGATGTTCAACTTCTCCAGACCGTTTCGGGAAATAACGACGATGCTGCCATCTCGGACAACAAATCCAAAATGCATATTGTGCAACACGTCCAGCTGTTAACGTTGGTGTGTTCGAGTCTGCGATGTGAATGGCGTCAACAGCACCGTTGCCGTGTACTAAATACAGGTTTGGCATGTCCAAATATGACCGGGTCGGTGCCCCACTGATCAAAGTTATGTTGAGTTTGAGTGTGCAGACAGCGTGTGTTTTTGTGTTGAAGCATTGCACCATATTTGTTATATTTCTATTCAACAATGCACCCATCACCAGAATATTTTCTCCAACAACTTCAGCACATGGACATTGTCGTGAACATCCAAGATCTCCGACCTTCTGCCACTCGTACTGTCCCATCTGCAGCTGTTCTATAGTGTTACTGTACCGTCCTCCAATCGCATACAGTGTTTCGTCTAGAACAGCCATACAGTGTCCAATGTGATCATGTTTGAGATCTGGACCACGACTCCACGTCTTTCTCTGTACGTTATATACAGCTGTTGATTTTGGAGATGACGAGCCCCCAGTAATGTAAATTGATTTTCCCAAAACAGCTGCTGAAAAGCACTGACCTGCTGAATAAAACGATGACTCTAATTCATACCAACTGTTGTCAGTTAAACAGGCGACAGTCAGAGGCTCATGGTCGTTAATGATGAACACAGCATCAACTATTTTTCCTGAAAACCTGTTGTCAAAAAAGGAGTTCATCTCCTTATTGTAGTAATAGTGACTTCTGATTCCCTCCCGAACCACTTGCTGTAACGATTTATGCTCTTTAACAAAGCTTGTACACTCGACGTTATCAATCAAATAGTCGAAACTGACGTGCTCAAATCTGATTTGCTTGAATAGATCGACCATAGTTTCAACTGAAGAATTGTTTTTCTTCAACCACATTTGAACATCACGAAGAACGTCCTCTTCCTTCTGTGACAAAGCATCCTGAGACAACACTTCGAGATATTCATCTTTTGTCAGATCCATGACCAATCCCTTCTCTGAAAGTTTCTTTATGTTCTTGACTATGTAGTTTAACGCTTTTGTAACAAGATCATCCAAGCCGTACTGCTTAAATGATCTCCACATGTAAATGCAGTTTTCTGTGGTCAGTGTACGACTGTTGTTCAGATAACCCAGACAGCGAGACTTCAGGTCATCCAGCTGTAACATCTCAGCGACATCAAACAGCAGAAGACAGTTGACGTCGCTGATGATGTCCTCACCAAGAAAGTGAAATTTAAGGACATCGTCAAAGGTGTGTTTAGACACTGTCGGCAACGTGACCACTCCAGTGTTCTTCTCCAACATGTCAGACGAAAACATTGCTTCAAAAAAGGACGAAAGTGCTGTCAGACATATTTTACTTCCTGTCAAGAAACCATCTTGGAAAACAAGTTTTATGTCATTGTGGTCGCCTTGAATAAGTATGTCGTAGATCTTTTTAAGAAACGTGTTTTGTACTCCCTCCATTTCATCAGCTGAAATTAGATAACGAAAGAGACGTAATCATACTGGTCTATACATTATTATAAATTGGGATGGGTGGGAGAGGGGGCACACACATTGGGGGAGGATCCCACAGTCCATGATTCTGTTAACTTCCGCGTCATTACACATGTCATGGGGAAATAGGCAAATATAAAAGGTTGTGCAAAAAACCCAGAGGTGTGATTGTTTTGTTACGACAGTACATATTGAAGCCAATCTGATTGACATCAGGACTACTGGTCTACCAGTAGTAACAGAGGTGTGATTGTTGGGCTATGACAGTACGTATTGAAGCCAATCTCATTGACATCAGGTCTACTGGTCTACCAGTAGTAACAGAGGTGTGACTGTTGGGCTATGCCAGTACGTATTGCAGCCAATCTCATTGACATCAGGTCTTCTGGTCTACCAGTAGTAACAGAGATGTATTTGTTGGGCTATGACAGTACGTATTGAAGCCAATCTCACTGACATCACGTCTACTGGTAGACCAGTAGTAATCATTATAGACCAGAGGATCTGATTTCAATCAGACTGGTATTGAAGCCATAATCGATCGGTTGTGCAACACTAGTTTAACAGCGATTCTATTACAATATAATAATTCCAACCATAATGTTATTATAAATATGGAATGGTGCCATCATCTTTCGTTTGCATCAAACAACCTGCCCTATTTCAAAGTACTTCAAAGAGAAGTGAAAATAGACAAACAAACGGGTGATTAATTTGACCACTAACCTGTCTATTGGTCCAGTACTGGACGTGGTGGTATCTCTATTTCTAGATCCAATCAAAATACCACTTAATCGCTAATGCTACTTTAATGAGTACTTATGACATTTGTGATTGATCAGCTACAGCATTTGTTTGTGTGACACTTTCGGTAATTACCTTTGCGACATTTTACACTAATTAGAACTTTTGTGGCTGTGAAACTGAAACATTAGTAGTTGGAATGACATTTGTCAGTTTTGCAACTGGAAACAGGTTTCTTCTGCTATCAACATTACTGCAACCATTCTCTTTCGTTAACTTAAAGGAAAATTTAAAGAGACAATTTGCTATGGAATAAATTACCTTCTTAAAGTTAGGAGACCCCTTGTTTTAAAGTATAATTTGTGTGTGATGCTTTAAGTAAATAGTATACTGAATACCACCTTTATTTTGGCATTAGGCCAAATTACCCCTGAGCATTTAATACATACATACATACATACATAATATAATGTTAAAATACACTTTTGATTAACATACAAAATAGCACTGACCCATACTTCTTTACAATACTGATATAGTTCGCTAGTGTACTGGCCTGATGCATATAGAGTGAAACCCTTCTACACTGGACCCTATGTAAACCGGAATTCCCTCAAAGCCGGACGTTTTCCACTGTTCATTTTTAAATATCAGTCCTTTAGGTGTCCGGTTTATATATGTATATAATAGATAAATAAAATATATAGGTATATATAGGTACAAATTTACATTTCTTTTTTGAAAGGCTTTTAAACAACACTAAAAGGTAACGGTCTCACTGGTCTTTCATTTTTAACAGTTCTATAAATTTGAAGATGCTAGGTTTATTTGTATAATATTTCGGAATATAATGTCTGATGAGATACATGGATGTTCATAGGACAAACAAGTATAAAATTGAATTCATCTTCAATTAAATTACAAGTAACACATTTACAATCCAATAGCCGATGATCAATAAATCAATGCGCTCCAGTGGTGTCGTTAAACAACAAACAACAACAACAACAACAAAAACAACCTCCAAAACCCCAAAAAACATTTACGATTCTCCAGTGGAACTGTTCTTTAATGATTTGCAATAAAATATATTTATATCTATATCTATATCTATGTATATCTATGTATATCTATGTATATCTATATCTATCTATCTATCTATCTATCTATCTATCTATCTATCTATCTATCTATATATATATATATATATATATATATATATATATCCATCTAAGGGATCTTGCCATTTAATATTAATAATCTGATCAGCAGTGCCAATCTCGTTAAAGCAATTCTACATTTTCCCACAGAAATAGTCTAAATACGATTTATAACTAAAAATAGTTGACAGATGTTTGTATGACGATGCTCTTGAAGATTAGTGTACTCGTGTTTGCCAACCCTGTAAAACATATATTGTAATTGTTGCAGTAATAATGATACCCCCCCCCCCCCCCCCCACCTCCACCCCACCCCGACATTTCAATCCCATCACCCTGATTTTACTAGACTATAGAAAAACTAGTATTATTTAACAAACGTGTATAGCGCAGTTATTCGTATCGGGGAACAAAATCATATCACTTACTGACTTAGCATCATATCATAACGTGTTTGGGAAACAAACAGTAACTCATATCATTTAGCATCATATCGTAACATGTTTTGGGTGAACAAACTCATATCACTTAGCATCATATCGTGACATGTTTTGGGGGAACAAAATATAACTTAACATCATATCGTAACATGTTTTTGTAACTTTCCTGTTATATTTTCTTTTGTGATTTCCAACCAAGATTAAATAATTATGTAATGTCTATATACAATCAAAGGCTACCTAACTGACCATATACACAATCGTAGAAACTGTTTATATAATTACAAATGCACTCTATCCACCTATGTTTGCTGAATAAATCCCCAATTCCCAGCCGTAACTTAAAACAGGACGTATTAATTGACTAAATACGAGGCAAATTGTTTAAAATATTTTAGCATTTGGTACATTTGTTTTTGTGTATGTTCCATAAGAGTATTATCTTAGTAAATGACCCACCTGTTGTAAATACAACATCCAAATCAGGGCCGTAGCTAGGATGTTTTGTTTGGGGTGGGGGGCAACTGAGTAGTGAATAGTCTAAAACTCCTAAAACGGTTAAGAAGAGAATTTTCTTTAAGAGTCTATAATTTTTTCATTTTTTCGGGGGGAGATTTGGAGGGAGATGGAAATTAATATATAATAAAATTATAACTCGCAAAATATGAAACACTAGTGTCTTTTAGAAAAGTATCATATTTTAACCATTGATAACCTTACACCCGTACGAAATACAATAACTTTTATTTTCTCAATATTTACACACCACCTTCAATTCTTACAATATAGTCATACATTTGCATCCAAATAATATTGCATATCTAATTAATTTTCCACCTCTAAAACCACGTCGTCTCAAAAATATGTCTTGCGGAAAAATATCCGCTTGGTCACCCTCCTCCCCTAACCCTAACTAAAAATAATAAGGGGAGAGGGACCGGGCGGATATCATACCTTAAAAGAATACTTACATTAAGCAATGGAATAACACAAACAGTTTTCACCGAGCCTACAGATGTGTGCAAACTATTTTCGCTGGTTCCCGAAATAGTCATTCGATTTAATGTGTTGAGTACAAATAAGCCAGCAAGAGTTGATGGACAAACGGCTGGCTGACCTTACCCAATGACTACGTTCAGTCAGCCATTTTTTGCCAAACGTTTGCAAATTATTTTAACATAATATTCCCGGAGTGGTCATTCGGTTCAATGTGTATTGTAGATAGATAGATAGATAGATAGATAACTACTTTAACGTGCTCATATACCACTAGGGTTTCGAACACGCCCAGAGTGTGTATTGTAGAACTAGTCTGGCAAGCTAGCTGGCTTGCAAGCGTTAGCGACAAACGGCTGGCTGAACTTAACCTAGGTAAAGAGATGTGTAACGTGATCGTTACAAACTAGGCCTTGGTGTCCAATGGCTGATCAGATGTTATGGATTGAGAGTAAAGCGAGACATAGGCGCAGGGAATGGGGGGTGGGGGTGTGTGTGTGATGGGAGTCGGGCGGGAGTAGGCTCGTATGGGAGCGGGGACTGTGGAGACGGCGTCAACTTATGTGTTAAAGTTTAACATTAAGATTTTAGATTAGTTTCTCACACTGTAAATCATGGGTCAATATAGTTGCACTTGTATACGTTCAGCAGTTAGTTGAGTGTTCACCTTATCCGTTCGCGTCGCAGGATCGGACCACATCGGTTGATCCATTGAACTGATTAGGTTTTGTCTCGTTCCAAACCAGTGCACCACAACTGGTCAAAGAAAGAAAGAAATGTTTTATTTAACGACACACTCAACACATTTTATTTACGGTTATATGGCATCAGACATATGGTTAAGGACGACACAGATTTTGAGAGGAAACCCGCTGTCGCCACTTCATGGGCTACTCTTTCCGATTAGCAGCAAGGGATCTTTTATTTGCGCTTCCCA
This sequence comes from Gigantopelta aegis, assembly GCF_016097555.1. NCBI lineage: Eukaryota > Metazoa > Mollusca > Gastropoda > Neomphalida > Peltospiridae > Gigantopelta > Gigantopelta aegis. The sequence continues at coordinate 21,502,609 of NC_054712.1, forward strand.
CAGGCAGGATAGCACAAACCATGGCCTATGTTGAACCAGTTATGGATCACTGGTCGGTGCAAGTGGTTTGCACCTACCCATTGAGCCTTGCGGAGCACTCACTCAGGGTTTGGAGTCGGTATCTGGATTAAAAATCCCATACCCCGACTGGGATCCGAACCCAGCACCTACCAGCCTGTTGACCGATGGCCTAACCACGACGCCACCGAGGCCGGTACACAACTGGTCAAAGGGCGTGGTATGTGCTTCCCTGTATGTGGGGAAAGTGCATATAAAAGATCCCTTCAGGCTTGTTGCTAATGGAAAAATGTCACGGGTTTCCTCTAATGACTAAGTGTCATAATTACCAAATGTCTGACACCCAAAAGCCGATAATTAATTAATCAATGTGCTCTAGTGGTGTCGTTAAAGAAAACAAACTGACTTTTAGATCCAATTATGTTGTTTGTTTGTTTTTTTCGTTTTTGTTTTTTTTGCAAACAATAAGTGTTAACTAGAATAAACGTGTTTTATAGTTGTTCCTATGGATGTCCATTACAATATACATATTAAAAAGAATTAAAAATGAATTAAACGTTTTAAATTAAAATATATTTGCTGTTTGCTCAACGTTAACATTTTGTGTTTAGCTTCATTTCTCACAAACTATAAGTCCTAGACATAAGCGTACGAGACAGAAGGTGGGGGTGGGGGCAACATGACGAAAATGTCCTAGGCACACACCTCAGCTATCTGGGCTGTCTGTCCAGGATAGTGGGTTAGTTGTTAGTTGGTTAGTGAGAGAGAAGAGGGTGTAGTGGCATTACACCTACCCACTGAGCCCTTAAGAAGTCACTCTGGGTTGGAGCCGGTACCGGGCTGCGAACCCTGTACCTACCAGCCTATAGTCCGATGGCTTGGGGATCCTTCATTTCGTTGTTTTTGTCAGCGAAATGAAGTTTTCTACTGGGATGTATGCGACCATTGGAACTGATTGAACGCTGGAACGCTTCTCGTTTCGACAGTCTGCACCACCAGGTTGGATTCTGTTTTAGCGAGATTCCTTGCCTACACGTCATTTCTCCGTCTGACTATGTTGACTTGTTTTTTTCGTGACTCGTATGACGGACATCACATTTCGTAGGACACTGTATACATTTAGTATTTGACTGATTGAAACATATATTATTGCTTTAACAAATGGATTAGATACATATTTTCTTCTAACTTACTAGGTCTTTTGTAAACCTCTATATAACAAAGAACTTACTAAAGTCAACTTTATCAGCAGGTGGTCGTTATATACAGATTAATATAGATGCATTGGTATACGTAATGTAGCGCTTGAAGTACCCGTTATTGATGCGTGGCTGTTAAATAAAGGTGGCCTTTATAGCAGTTAGACCGAACATGACAGTCTTGTTCACACTAACATTACTGATATGGTGCTGAACATGGTACGAGAGTCATTTTATTCAACAGTGCTTTTTCACAATGTAATATTGATTTGATATCGAGTTTTCAGACCACTAAGTTGGTGCTAATAATGAAACATTTTAGGGGATGCTACAGTGGGAATAGATCCTGTAATCCTGCCGAGCAAGGGACACTATATTTGAGCTAAGGGTATAACCCCAAAAGGACAAAACAAGAAAACATTTTAAAAACGTCAATGTAAATTATGACATTTGTGGAAGATGAGTTGCGTTATTTGTCATTGTGACATTTGTGGCGTTCAGCGTTGTGACATTTGTGGTTGAGACCTTTGTGACATTTGTGGTCGATCGTGTGACATTTGTGGTCGATTAGGACATTTGTGGCAGTAACCAGGACCGTAGCTAGGATGTTTTGTTTTTGGGGGCAATTGAGTAGTTAATAGTCTAAAACTCCTTTTCTTTAAGTTTCTCTAATGCACCCCCCACCCCCCTTGCCCCCATGCTAGCTACGGCCCTGGTAACATTGCGACATTTGTGGTCGTTGTGACATTTGAGGTCGTTGCGACATTTGTGGGCACTACATAACGTGTTGACAGCGAAGCGCTTTAAGTGCGCACTAAAAATAGAGCCCGGCTGGTTAAGTGCAGTTGATAAACCAGGTCATATATGAGACCCAAACAACGAAAGCCGTGACTAGCACTGTGGCGTGTTTACATGCCATATCATTTATATATCGAAATATGTTTTTCTACAGGCGAATAGCATAGTATACATACAGTTACAATGATACTCGAAATGTAGCCGGTAGGCTAAAATAGTTGAATCCAGTAGATAATACATCAAAACAAGGCCAACAGCTCTGGATCGGCTGACCGTCATTCATAACCTTACCTCAAGCTATGTTTAGAAAAACATATACTCTGTGTAGTGAAATGGCTCTACAACAACCCTGTGTGTATAGGTTTAAAAAAAAATCTTATGGCTATAAACCCTTTGAGGATATTTCAAACCAATCTAACGCAGTCACCTTTTAATAACCTTGAAAGCATTATAACATTATAAACTAACCGTTCCAAGCTGTATGCGAAAACTAGATCAACAGTTGACTGTTGTGTACTCCAGTGAAGGGACACATCTTTAAAAGAAGTTGTTTTTTTCTGGGGGTTTTCTTGTTTTTATTTTTATTTTTTTGTTACCCCCAGATCATAGGCAATGTCAAGGTTGGGGAGCCTTGAATCATTGTCTTACAGTATCACATAAAAGTTATATACAAATATTATGACATACAAAATTATAAAAATATATATTATATGTGATGTTTAAGATTTTCTGTATACAAATATGAATCTATATAGGCTTCCTCATACAATTAGTTTCCAACTTGTAATCTGAGGGTCAAAAGGGAATAAAATAAAAAAACAAAGAGAGAAGAGAAGGAAAGGGTAAGGGAAGATAAAGAAAAGAATTCAAGCAGAGATTCGTTAGATACACAGGTCAACTTTAAAACTGATTGTTATTGGGTATTTAATATAATAATAATGACATTTGGTATCTAACAGAGAAAAGACAGATAAAGTATGAAAGTAAAAATATGATGTTTAAAAAGAGATATAGCAAATATATGTTTTTTTAATTTCTAAACAAGCTATGTCATTTTATAGATAGAAACATAGGCATACAAATATACAAGATATAATTGTATGTATAATCATTAAAAAGGTGAAGCCACTTTCCCCAATGTTCATTAAATTTGTCATACTCGCAGTTTTTGAAGTAAATATATCTGTCAATATGAAATTTATGTTGCAGTGTATTTGTAATAATATTAATATTAAGATTATTGCCGAGTATTTTCGTACAATAGATATGACATTTTACATTAATTATTAACCAGTTAACTACATATACTTGGTTTATTTCACCATTTATCATGCCAAACATAACTATATGTTTATTTAGCAAAATTTTCATTTTGAGTTGTTCAAATATCCATTCTTGTAATGCTTCCCTTATAATGTTAACTTTATGACAATCATAAAACAAGTGTTGTAATGTTTCAGGAGCATTTTTGCAAAAGTTATATTTTATCGAATCTACATACTGAATCATATGTAAGAAAGAATTTGTAGCTAAAATTCTGTAAAGCAATCGATATTGAAACCATAACAAGGTTGTATCTTTCATATGTTTGAAAGGTAACGAATAAAACTGTTCCCTTTGGATGCATATTTTGTTTGTGACTTTGGTATAATGTGTTTTTTGTTCAAAATAGTATACATTGTATATCTCTGTTTCTGTTTAGCATAGTTTTCATTTTGAAAGGTAATATAGGTCTTTTGCCAGAAATGAATGTCATGTTGTTAATGTTGTTTAATGAGCATAAGAAAGCTTTTACAGCATTTACTAATGATACATAATTCAAAAAATTAGTTTTTAGATTATATCTGTATTTAAAAGATTGAAAATCTAAAATCTTTCCACTTTCATCTAACAAGTCATTTATAAAAACAATCCCTTTCTTTAAATAACTGGTATACAAAAATGGTTTATTATGTTTCAATATTTTGGTATTATACCAGATATTTAATCCTTGTACATCGTCCATTTTTTTCGATATTTAGTTTTTGCTGTATTAAAACCCAACTAATTAGTACATCTTTCCAAAATGTATTTAGAATTCTTTCACATTTTAGTGTAATGAAATAATCTCCATGGATGATAAGATCTTTTGTAGTTAGAACCTGTTGTAGAATTAAATAAATTAACCCACTTTGCATCATTTAGAAAAAGTCTTCTCATCCAGGTTAATTTCAAAGAAGTTATAACATGATATATATTTGGCATTTTTATACCACCGTATTTATAATCTTGGGTTAATATTTCTCGTTTAATTTTTTCTGGCTTATTTTGCCAAATAAATTTGAAAAACATTTTGTTTAAATCTTCTATAAACAAGTCTTACCTCTACAGAGGCTGATGAGCGAATGAAAGCCGAAACTGGACCAGTCCATTTGTATTTGAAAAAAGGGCGGGAGTGGTCTTTTATGCTTCAAAAACGTTTCTGTTCGTATTAACTTATATATTTAAAAGAACAATATCCAATATATGAATATAAACAGGTATACCATAATTACAATTATATTACAGAAAGCAGAAGCAGCTTTGAACTTTCGTACACCCCCTAGCTATGTTAGACCCGTACAGATAGTATATAATCCGAAAATTCACCCCACTTTTGCCCCTCCGCCTGCTACCGACCACGGTCGGGCTGCTGGTGCCCCTCCTCCCCCCCCCCCCCCCCCCACCGCAACCCACCTTTCCTGTCCTGGACAGCTTGCTCTGAATGTGCACGTAAAGCCATATGACCTGACCTGACCTGACCTGACCTGACCCACTTTTGAATCCACAAAATTGACTCGTAAGAGGAACGACGCAAATTTATTTTCTCATAAGAAGGACGCCAATTAATGTTTATGAAAAAGGTAGGTTTTATGAATTTGTCTTTAGTTTCAAAATGAATATAATGGTTATTGATTATAAGCATCAAGACTGTCTTGAGATAGGAATGAGATAAGCTGGCTTTACTCATTCAAGGGTATTTTCTCATAAGACTGAACATAACGTGTTTTTTTTGTTCGTGTTTAGTGTCATTTTACTGCAAACAGAAACGTGGTATCCGCATGTGTACAGTACAAAAGAAGCTATCAAGTGACCTTGTATTATCGAAATTGAGGGATTCTTTGGAACCATCCTTGATGTTCAACTTCTCCAGACCGTTTCGGAAAATAACGATGATGCTGCCATCTCGGACTACAAATCCAAAATGCAATCCGAATTGATCATACTGTGCAACACGTCCAGCTGTTAATGTTGGTGTGTTCGAGTCTGCGATGTGAATGACGTCAACAGCACCGTTGCCGTGTACTAAATACAGGTTTGGCATGTCCAAATATGACCGGGTCGGTGCCCCACTGATCAAAGTTATGTTGAGTTTGAGTGTGCAGACAGCGTGTGTTTTTGTGTTGAAGCATTGAACAATATTTGTTATATTTCTGTTATATTTCTATTCAACAATGCACCCATCACCAGCATATTTTCTGTAACAGCTTCAGCACATGGACTTTGTCGTGAACATCCGAGATCTCCGACCGCCTGCCACTCGTACTGTCCCATCTGCAGCTGTTCTATAGTGTTACTGTACCGTCCTCCAATCACGTACAGCGTTTCATTTAGAACAGCCATACAGTGTTCAATGTGATCATGTTTGAGATCTGGACCACGACTCCACGTCTTTCTCAGTACGTTATATACAGCTGTTGATTTTCGAGCTGATGATCCTCCAGTAATGTAAATTGATTTTCCCAAGACAGCAGCTGAAAAGCACTGAAGCGGTCGTCGGCAACCTCCTAGCTCTAACTCTCTTATTCATTAATACTCACTTGTCCATATCATAACCTGACCTCTGATCCTCCATCTCACCCTCTGTTAACAATGTAGTGCGAGCTGCCAACAATTTTGGATCAGCCCCCTGCTCTAGAATTAACTCTTGTCTATTACAAGGTAAATCCCCTCTATCAAACACAACTGGTTCAATTCCCCTCTGCGGGAGATCAACAGGTTCCACCACATTTAATTTGTCAGTTGACTTATCTACCAATTTACTGATAACCTCATCCACTCCAATTTCATGGCTCACACACGTATCAGACAAATCACAAATATCCTCTGGGTATCGTGTTACCCTACTGGCCATAGCCCTAGTCATTACACACGCAGGATATCTAATCTAATCAACCTCAAACTCTTCTATGGGTAAAGGGCTATCTTCAATTAACAATTGGTCACATTGCGGCTGACAACGTTGACTAGTCAAATCATTACCCAACAAAACTCCTATGTTTTCAAAAGGCAAGTCCTTCACAACACCCATAATGACTGGTCCCGTCACAAACTTCGAAAACAAGAAAACGTTATGTAAGCGGACAACCATATTTTCTCCAGTAACTGAGGTTAAAGGAAAACTACGTCCTGTATCTGAATTCTCTATACCAGCTAAACACTCCGACGTGATCAGCGACTGACTACACCTGGTATCTCGATAGATTGATATTGCCTTAGGACACAATTCTTGTTTCACATCACAAACCATACCAGTGGACACATACGGGTTTACTTTCTCTGCCATGGGACTAACCATTAACTCTCTCGCTAGCGGAGCTGACCTCACTAAACCGACCACTTGCGCATTATCGCGTTTCCTTTTAAAAAAGTCCCCGACAAGATGGTTATCCTTTTTACAGAAACTGCAATGTGGACGAAAAGTTCGTGCATTGGCTGATAATGACGGTTTATCCTTACTTTGCCCACCAGGTGCATTCCTTGCCTGACTAGCTGACCAACTAGATGACTCTCCCCGATAGTTACTTTCCCGGGAAAAACCTGGCTGAAATGTCTTCTTATCACCCTGTTGTATAGAGCTACCCTGTACTGCCTGAGCTTTGTGTATTAACACGTAATCATCTGCCACTATGCCTGCCTCCTCTATCTTTTTGACATCACGATCCTCTAAACGAATACGTAAGCTAACTGGTAATCCATTTTTAATGTCCTGTAAGATCAACAACTCCCGTAACTCGGTATATGACTCTACCTGATGAGAAACCACCCATTTATCAAACATCCCTGCCTTCTTAGCCACAAACTCACTATAAGACTGACCCTGCGTTTTTCTCAACTCGCTATACCGTAAACGATAATCCTCAGTTCGTAATTCATACGCCCTCAACACTGCCGCCTTAACTAGGTCGTACTGGCTTGCTTGCTCACCACTCATAGAATTATAAGCTACACTAGCCTTCCCCTTAAACTTAGACACGGCTAACAATGTCCACTTAGACTGCGGCCAATTTAGCTGCTTAGCGGCCCGTTCAAAAAGTTGGAAGAACATATCTACCTCCTGGTCATCAAATATAGGCACTGATCTATAAGCCTCTGACATGTTAAACCCATTTCCGGCTTCTCGTCTGACTTCTTCAGTATTCAACTTTAACTCATGTTCCACCTTTAATTTTGCTAACTGGAATTCTCTATCTCTATCTTCTCTATCCTCTCTTGTCTCTCTCTCTCTCTCTCTCTCTCTCTCTCTCTCTCTCTCTCTCTCTCTCTCTCTCTCTCGCTCTCTCGCTCTCTCTCTATCGATCTATCTCTCTATCTTCTCTATCTCTCTCTTCTCTTTCTCTATCTCTCTCTCTATCTCTCTCTTCTCTATCTAATGCACGTTCTTCTCTTTCGTACTCAAGCTTTTTAAAAGCTAATTGTTGTTCCACACTTAACTCATTCATCTCTATCTCTGGAACAATCTCACTGTCTTCCATAACAGGACTATCACCAAAAACGTCCTGGATAATAATTGTCCTTATATCTCCTAATGTTTTAGCTGATGTTAAATCAATTTCCCGCTCACTCGCGATTTCATCTAACTCGGCCTTAGGTGCTCGCTTAATCTCCACTACACTGAGCGTAGGCCTATCCAGCAAATTCTTATCCATGTTTAGATATGACGCACTTATTATTAATTAATTTTCTAGTGAACAACGTTGCTACTTCTGGTATTTTGTAAAAATAATTTATAAAGTCCCCATTTACAAACAATACTTTTTTTAAATATGCATGTCCCGTTTCAGATCCCGGAACGAGCGCCCCAATTTTCTGCTCCTGTCACGGGGATCCTATAATACCCGTAACTGGATGAAACACGATTATCCAAATATCTCTCCTAACTGTATATCTATTAGATCTTTCTGTATCGAACAGTATTTACCCGAGTGGCTCGTCTAGGTATGATCAGAGATAAGATCTTATATAAAGTATATATAATATAGCACGTTTAGTTCACTAGAAAACACAACAAAAACACAATACACTTTGGAATCTGTATTAACCTACGCTGACAAATGTACTGCCGCAGTAGTTAATTAACAACAACAAATAATAACAACCCAGAACTGATCACTTAATTAGTTAATCTCTAGGTGTCTAGTTTACACAATATGCTAATCACTTCACCGTGACACAACACCCACACGTGTGATAATTAAGAAACGCTTCCAGGAGAACTTAATTAATAAAGGAATTACAACTCTATTCCTAACTGGTTAATTTTTAATTAACCCTTACTACTCGTTCAGTAACGTGTGATAATTGAGAAACGCTTCCAGGAGAACTTAATTAATAAAGGAATTACAACTCTATTCCTAACTGGTTAATTTTTAATTAACCCTTAACTACTCATTCAGTAACCGTGTAACACAGAATTAATACTGGTACCTATCACAATAAAGACAATAACCTACAGTTTACCTAGGTCGTCTAGGATGACTGGTTAAGCTTTTTATAATTATTTAGGACAGTGAGCCTACAGATTATTGCGTCAGATGACCGGCAGCACCGTCTAAATAATATTGGTATAATACAGTATTAAAATATTTAAAGTCACATCAATCACATCAAGGTTATACACAGAGCAGAACATATATAATTACCAAAGTCCCGTCTGAACTAATATAGATCGTTCAGTGGACGACGTCCGTTCCCCTGGATACTTCAATGTTTCTCCCCGATATCTCTAAAACCCTAGCTATTTATTCAAAACTCTCAGAGACAGCGAATATCCCCTGGGGGCACAAGGCGGTACTGAATCTTATCATGTGGATTTTCCACAGCCACCACGCCGGCATATCTTTCTCTTATCGTCAGACTGGCTGTCGCCATTCGCCAAATTCACGGTTGTAAAAACCGCACTCGCAAAGGTATTACGTAACTACTGGCCACATGGCCTCCACAGCTGGACTAAGTGCATATTGGAATGCACGGTCGCGCGAAGGTATTACGTAACAAATTGCCCACCTGAGCTAAGTGCATTTGGAACTGCACACGGCCTTCTAAAACAATTAATATCGCCACAGGCGAAAAGAAATTAAGAGCATGTACCGTCACAACTCCTAAAACGGTTAAGAAGAGAAGTTTCTTTAAGTTTATATCATTTTTTAATTTTTTCGAGGGAGATTTGGAAGGAGATGGAAATTAATATATAATAAAATTATAACTCGCAAAATTTAAAGGGGGGCGGGCCTTGCCCCCTCCCCCCTCGCTAGCTACAGCCCTGTAAATATGAAAAACTAGGTCTTTTAGAAAAGTACCATATTTTAACCATTAATAACCTTACACCCGTACGAAATACAATAACGTTTATTTTCTCAATATTTACACACTTTTATTTTCTCAATATTTACACACAACCTTCAATTCTTACAATATAGTCATACATTTGCATCCAAACAATATTGCATATCTAATTAATTTTCCACCACTAAAACCACGTCGTCTCAAAAATATGTCTTGGGGAAAAATATCCGCTCGGCCACCCTCCTCCCCTAACCCTAACTAAAAGTAATAAGGGGGGAGGGACCGGGCGGATATCAATCCTTAAAAGAATACTTACATTAAGCAATGGAATAACACAAACAGTTTTCACCGAGCCTACAGATGTGTGCAAACTATTTTCGCTGGTTCCCGAAATAGTCATTCGGTTTAATGTGTTGAGTAGAAATAAGTTGATGGACAAACGGCTGGCTGACCTTACCCAATGCCTACGTTCAGTCAGCCATTTTTTTGCCAAACGTTTGCAAACTATTTTAACATAATATTTCCGGAGTGGTCATTCGGTTCAATGTGTATTGTAGATAGATAGATAACTACTTTAACGTGCTCATATACCACTAGGGTTCCGAACACGCCCAGAATGTGTATCGTAGAACTAGTCTAGCGAGCTAGCTGGCTTGCAAGCGTTAGCGACAAACGGCTGGCTGAACTTAACCTAGGTAAAGAGATGTGTCACGTGATCGTTACAAACTAGGCCACGGAAAGAAAGAAATGTTTTATTTAACGACGCACTCAACACATTTTATTTACGGTTATATGGCGTCAGGCATATGGTTAAGGACCACACAGATTTTGAGAGGAAACCCGCTGTCGCCACTACATGGGCTACTCTTTCCGATTGGTAGCAAGGAATCTTTTATTTGCGCTTCCCACAGGCAGGATAGCACAAACCATGGCCTTTGTTGAACCAGTTATGGGGCACTGGTCGGTGCAAATGGTTTACACCTACCCATTGAGCCTTGCGGAGCACTCACTCAGAGTTTGGAGTCGGTATCTGGATTAAAAATCCCATGCCTCGACTGGGATCCGAACCCAGAACCTACCAGCCTGTAGACCGATGGCCTAACCACTACGCCACCGAGGCCGGTCAAACTAGGCCATGGTGTCAAATGGCTGATCAAATGTTATGAATTGAGAGTAAAGCGAGACATAGGCGCAGGGTGTGTGTGTGGGGGTGGAGGGGGGGGGGGGGGTTGATGGGAGTCTGGCGGGAGTAGGCTCGTATGGGGGCGGGGACTGTGGAAACGGCGTCAACTTATGTGTTAAAGTTTAACATTAATATTTTAGATAAGTTTCTCACACTGTAAATCATGGGTCAATATAGTTGCACTTGTATACGTTCATCAGTTAGTTGAGTGTTCACCTTAGCCGTTCGCGTCACAGGATCGATCCATCTCGGTTGATCCATTGAACTGATTAGGATTTTCTCGTTCCAACCAGTGCACCACAACTGGTCAAAGGTCGTGATATGTGCTTTCCTGTATGTGGGGAAAGTGCATATAAAAGATCCCTTCAGGTTTCCTCTAATGACTAAGTGTCATAATTACCAAATGTCTGACACCCAAAAGCCGATAATTAATTAATCAATCAATGTGCTCTAGTGGTGTCGTTAAAGAAAACAAACTGACCTTTATCAGTGCATGTGAAAATATTTTAAATGTTGCTTTTAGATCCAATTATGTTGTTTTGGGCTGTTTTTTCGTAGTTGTTGTTGTTTTTTTGTGTGTTTTTTTTTGCAAACAATAAGTGTTAACTTGAATAAACGTGTTTTATAGTTGTTCCTATGGAATGAATGAATGAATGAATGAATGTTTAAGGACACCCCAGCACGAAAAATACATCGGCTATTGGGTGTCAAACTATGGTAATGCAAATAAATAAAGTGATGATCAACATCAATATAAAAATTCAAGGTTTAAACAAAAACAGTGTAAAGAACTGTGCAAAAATACAAATACAAATATCACAGAATTTTACGGACACCGAATTTTACTCTAAACTTCAATTTGTGCTGTATTGGCCATTCTCAAAGAGAATGTTACACCCCTGCACCACGGTGAGGTTACAGCAGGGGTTGTTCCTATGGATGTCCATTACAATACATATTAAAAAGAATTAAAAATGAATTAAACGTTTTAAATTAAAATATATTTGCTGTTTGCTCAACGTTAACATTTTCCGTTTAGCTTCATTTCTCACAATCTGTAAGTCCTAGACATAAGCGTACGAGACAGAAGGTGGGGGTGGGGGCAACATGATGAAAATATCCTAGGCACACACCTCAGCTATCTGGGCTGTCTGTCCAGGATAGTGGGTTAGTTGTTAGTTGGTTAGTGGTTAGTGAGAGAGAAGAGGGTGTAGTGGCATTACACCTATCCACTGAGCCCTTAAGAAGTCACTCTGGGTTGGAGCCGGTACCGGGCTGCTAACCCTGTACCTACCAGCCTGTAGACCGATGGCTTAACCACTGCGCCACCGAGGCCGGTTTTGCTGGAACAAAATACTACGCATCGAACCCAACCCCCCCCCCGCTGAAAAAAAAAAAAAAATTAGAATTCCGGTACTGGCTCTCACCCAGAGCTAAAGTCTCAGTGCCCAGTACACAGACTCCCTTCTCACTAACCACTAACGCACGGGCACTGGGATCAAATGCCGGTACCGGCTCCCACGCAGAGTGACTTTTACCGACTCGGTGGGCAATGTAAGACCACTACACCGCCACCGACTCCCCTCTCACCAACCACTAATTCACCGTCCTGAGTAGACAGTACAGATAGTTGAAGCGTGTGGCCATGTACACTAAAGAGGTTGACCTCGTGCTTTTAATATGCGTTTATAGATCTATATGACGCAAATTAAACTCAGAATCTCAATTCGGCGGTGTTCGGGGTGGGTGCGTGGTGGGTGTACAGACGTCTTTCCTGCAGTAGAAAAGTCAGTTGAGTCTCCACTTTATCATCAATATACCAAACCCTTTTCGATCGGCCCGGTGTCACATATAATTTGCACTCCCGTGGATTTGCCCTCCACAGTCAACAGTATACGTAGAATAAGCACTCTTCAGTGCATATTATTATTATATGTAATTCCCCCCCCCCCCCCCCCCCCTGTGTATATATGTATAATATGCACTCCCCCATTACATGTAGGCTATAATCTTCTTCTTTTTAATGTATTCAGGATTCAACATAGTAGTGGAGAGTACATATTATATGTGTAATTATAACCAGGGAAGTGCAAATAATTCAAGGGGAGTGCGTATTATACGTATAATAGTAACTGTGAGAGTGCTAATTATACGTATAATAATAACTGGGGAGTGCATATTCTTGGGGAGAGCAAATTAAATGCAACACCGGTACTCTGGAACATCTGCTTTTATTGTGTAAAAACCCGTATTCATCTGTCCGATTTGTCTTCAAAAGGTATCTCAGGGCATTTAGTTTTCGAATAGGTGTGTGGATTCAATCTTATATATTGTGAGGGGCACGTGGCTTAGCTATTTTACTTAGCGATTCTAGTGGCTGGTCACTTTCTGGTAATTGAGGGTAAATAAAACTCGAGCGCAAATGATGCAGCAAGTATTGGCCCAAACTACGCTAAAATATTTTATATATGATGCAGTTGTTTTGTGAAACTTTCCACGCATCTATAAAACGTGGCACACTAGTACCAATATGAACATTCAATGAACCATTAAATAAGAGTTTTGGTCGCTGTGCAGAACTACTTAAGGGTTATCTTATTTTTGCTACTCGAAGAGATATTTAACTACGCTAGCGCTATTAGTAGGCATAAAAGATCCCTTGCTGCTAATCGAAAAGAGTAGGCCATTAAGTGGCGACAGCGAGTTTCCTTCCTCAATATCTGTGTGGTCCCTTAACCACATGTCCGACGCCATATAACCGTAAATAAAATGTGTCGAGTGCGCCGTTAAATAAAACATTTGCTTTCCACAAAAACTATTGCTTCTGGTCAAAACCAAAGGCGGCTCACAAAAAACAAACAAAAAAACCCCCACAAAAAAACCTAACCCTCCCCCCCCCCCCCCCCCCCCCCCACACACACACACAAAACCTCCAACAACCCCAACCCAAATCAGCAATTGATTGTCAAAAAGCTGCAGTCCCTGGAATATCTTTATTATTTAAGCATTTAGAATGGATGATCCAGTTCTGTTTGGTACATAAAAGGCCCACCACATCGCTATAGTTTGACAATACTCGCTTATCTATATTATCTAGGTCAACTACAAACGCAATGGCCAGCTTTGTTTTTCTTCATTTAGCGGGACGCCAGTAGAATTGGGACTTTACGTGATATGCGCAGGCGCTGTGCTTCTCACGTGATTTTGAACAAATTTAACTGTCTTGATTGAGGGTGTAATTTCGCGGTCGGTCTAGGATCGATCCCCATCGGCGGACTCATTCCAGCCAGGGCGTCATGACTGGTATATACAAGGCCATGGTATGTGATATCCTGTCTGTGGGATGGTACATATAAACGAGCCCTTGCTGGAAAAAAAAAAAATGTAGCGGGTTTCCAAGGCGCGTGTGCAGGAATTTCAGCGGGGTTGGGGTTATAGACTGTGTTGAGCGAAGTTTATATGGGGCCATGCTCCCCCAGAAAATATATTTCAATCTTTTTTCAGTTTGGGCAGGTAAGGGTTTCGACCTCCAATACCCTCCCCCTGCACATGCACCCGATTCCTCTTTAAGATTATATGTCAAAATTACCAAATGTTTGACATCCAATAGCAGATGATTATTAAATCAATATGCTCTAACATTGTAGGAAATGAAGGAAATGTTTTATTTACGGTTATATGGCGTCAGACATATGATTAAGGACCACACAGATATTGAGAGAGGAAAGGCGCTGTCGCCACTTCATGGGCTACTCTTTTCGATTAGCAGCAAGGGATCTTTTATATGCACCATCCTACAGACAGGATGACACATACCACGGCCTTTGATATACCAGTCGTGGTGCACTGGCTGGAGCGAGAAATAGCCCAATGAGCCCACCGACGGGGATCGATCCCAGACCGACCGCGCATCAAGCGAGCGCTTTACCACTGAGCTACGTCCTGCCCCAACTCTAACATTGATGTCGTTAAACACCCCCCCCCCTAACTTTACCCTTTCCAAACGAAAGAATATTTATTTGAATTTGTCGATTTTAACACACGTAAAATTAAGAAGTGAAATCGTTCATTGTCTATTTTAGTATATTTTATTAAAAAAATATATATACATGATCAATGTGTTACTAGTATACAAACTAAACTTTGAAAGTTCTACTAAAACTTTATAAAATATTAATTCTGAAATAGGAAGGTACGATTGTCGATAATACATTGTCAAGATCAAACCGGTTTTAACGAAAGACTCTAGTACCGTATTCTCAACCGAAAGTTCTTCGTACAGCGCAAGATTTCTAATTTAATTTTTTGAGACGAACCCTACAATTTGAAAACGGCAAACGCATGTATTAACTGAAACTGACAACAGGCTGTCGTTTGTGCTTTGTCGAGCGATTGCGGCACAGGCGACGAATCGAGCGTATACTTTTGACGATCTCCATTCATAGCGAACACACACGACTTTTTTAAAAGTGCATTTGAGCTTGTATTTCATATTTGTACATGATGTTATAATATGGTAACCAGAGACTGTAACTTTAAAGACACAATGAAGTATATCAATATTAAATATGAAAATGACAAAAATGAACACTATGGTCAGACCTTGAAAACAATGGTAAACAAACCAATAGAACACCGAATTGTCAACATAAAACATATTTGAAAATATTATAACAGATGCTTATAGAACCAATCTTAAAATGTTCAAGAGATACTGAATATGTGCTGTATTCGCCACTCTCAAATTATATACATTTTCGGCCGAGTAGTCAGTTTTGTATTTTGTGCCCTATTGTCATCATTGGCAGATCCAGAGAAAGTGGGTGGAAGGTCATAGGGGTCCAGTAACCCACTCCCCGTCCATTCGAAGTGCCCGTTTTAATGACATTTCTATTTCTTTTAAATTCACCATCCACAATATATATATATCTGTAGTTGATTATACGTGTACAGCACTAAAATGAATCTTTTAACATCTTTATTTCAGAATTACCCGGGGAGCATCCCTCCTTACACTATTTCTCGTTCCAGCCAATGCACCACGGCTGGTAACTCAAAGGCTGCTAATCGAAAAGAGTAGCCCACGAAGTGGCGACAGCGAATTTCATCTCTCAATATCTGTGTGGTCCTTAACCATATGTTCGACGCCATATAACCGTAAATAAAATGTGTTGAGTGCGTCGTTAAATAAAACATTTCCTTCCTTCCTTACAGATCTCGCTCTCTTTTGATGTCCGTTTTCCATGCGTGTCGTTTTTTGGCACGGAACACGGAAATCGTTCACATCAAAAATCGATTCTGTGGTTATCAATGCCAGTGTTTCCATATTCGCGTTGTTTGGCAGCAGTGCCCGTACCGTGACAAAATCGGTAAACTGTCCTAATATATTTATAATTATACGTGTAATTAGTCAGTGAGATAATGGGTTGGATACAGTAAAAAAATTTTTATTTAACGACGCCACTAGAGCACATTGATTTTTTATCTTATCATCGGCTATTGGACGTCAAACATATGGTCATTCTGACACTGTTTTTTTTTTTTTTAGAGGAAACCCACTGTCGCCACATAGGCTACTCTTTTACGTCAGGCAGCAAGGGATCTTTTATTTGCGCTTCCCACAGGCAGGATAGCACAAACCATGGCCTTTGTTGAACCAGTTATGGATCACTGGTCGGTGCGAGTGGTTTACACCTACCCACTGAGCCTTGCGGAGCACTCACCCAGGGTTTAGAGTCGGTATCTGGATTAAAAAATCCCATGCCTCGACTGAGATCCGACCCAGTACCTACCAGCCTGTAGACCGATGGCCTAACCACGACGCCACCGAGGCCGGTCATGGTTGGATACGGCATACGTATAGAAGTTGATGCAGGGACGGGGGAGGGTCGTTTTTGGGACGGGATTAGCTCAGTCGGTTGAGTGCTCGCTTGAGGTGCTTGCGTTCCATAACTGGTCACCAAAAGCCGTGATATGTGCTTTTCTGTCTGTGGGAAAGTGCATATAAAAGATTCCTTGCTGCATTAGGAAAAATGTAGCGGGTTTCCTCTGATGGCTACGAGTCAGAATTACCAAATGTTTAACATCCAATAGCTAATAACGATTAATTAATCCATGTGCTCTAGTGGTGTCGTTAAACAAACCTTTTTTTCTGCGATGTGTTCAACAACAGACTTAAGGTTTAATCTCCACTAAAACGTTTTATTTGTTTTATACATTTTGGTACGTCATGGTATTAACCTAGTTGCAATGTCTGCGGTACACGTTTTAATTATAACTTCAGGTTGCTGTAAATAGAGATCAATATTAGCTTCTAAACTGTAATAAAATGAATGAATGAATGAATGTTTAACGACACCCCAGCACGAAAAATACATCGGCTATTGGGAAACTGTAATAACTATTATGAATTATTATAATCTCAGTTGCTAGAATAAAAGGCAGCAGTCATATTTCGTAGATGACATTCCTTGGTTGTAAATAATTAATAGATTACAAAAGGACAGTTTTCGTCTTTTCGATGTAATTTGTTGAAATAAAACTACATCAGAGTAAATGGTGCTGTTACGTTGAGACGTGAGTTACTGGTCTAACTACGTTTTATCTCTTCTTCACAACTATAGCCGTTGAGGTATATCTTGAGCCAACTTAGTCACAGCAATGGCGGATCCATAAAATCCATTTGGGGGTGTTTGGGGTGGGGGGGGGTGTGGGGGGGGGGGGTGTGTGTGTGGCAATGACATGAGGCGGAATGCCAAGGTAACTTTGGGGCAGGTTTGGAGGGGATCGTAAACAAATTAAAATTAATATATAACAAAATTATAATTGTCTCAAATTTTAGGGGGGGGGGAGGGGGAGGCGTGCCTCAGGCCCCCTAGATCCGCCTCTGCACTGAATACTCGGTAATTAATATTTGTATTTTTATGTCTATTGTCACAGTGCTACAATTTCAACTTTATAAGAATACAGTTTATATACGAGTTTTACATGTACATTAATTAGAATTAGTTAATTAGTAATTTGACATTTGAATATTCATTTGAATATTCAGGAACATGTTTTTTTCATTTCAACTTATTTTCGTGCTTATATCCAATTAAGGTTCAAGCACACTGTCCCGGGCACACACTTTAGCTGTCTGGGCTGTCTGTCCAGGACAGTGGGTTAGTTCTTACATGTTAGTGGTTAGTGAGAACAGGGTGTAGTGGCCTTACACCTACCCATTGAGTCGTTAAAACTCGATGTGGGTCGGAGCCGGTACCGGGCTGCGAACCCTGTACCTGCCAGCCTTAAGTCCGAGGGCTTAACCACGACGCCACCGAGGTTTCTACTTAATCGGCATCCTGCCAATCAGACCAATTACTGTCATTCTATACTTATATGTTACGAACAGCCCAGTGGTAAAGCGCTTGATGGGCGAAATTCCCTCTTTCTGTCCTGGACAGGAGATCTGGCGTACATCAGAACTCGTGCCCATGATGGACGTGCCTGAACCTTCAGTGGATATGGGCACGTCAATAGTTTTCCTTCCTTCCTATGGACGGGAGAGTCGGGGGCTACAGGTCAGGTTCACTCGCCTTGAAGATCTCTAGCAAAACACAAACTCTATTAGAAAATCCGAGTAACATTATAACCAAGAGTTTTGTTTCACAATCATAAATTATTGTTGGTGTTAGAAATAAAAACCAACAATCCACAGTGCAAATTCTGTAATTAGAAATAACAACCTACAATCCACATTGTGACGTCTGTAGTTAGAAATAAAAACCTACAATCCACAGTGTGACGTCTGTAGTTAGAAATAAAAACCTACAATCCACAGCGTGACGTCTGTAGTTAGAAAAAAAAAACCACAATCCATACTGTGACGTCTGTTGTTAGAAATAACAACCTACAATCCACAGCGTGACGCCTTTTGTTAAAACTAACAACCTACAATCCACATTATGACGTCTGTAGTTAGAAATAACAACCTACAATCCACACTGTAACGTCTGTAGTTAGAAATAACAACATACAATCCACATTGTGACGTCTGTAGTTAGAAATAACAACCTACAATCCACACTGTGACGTCTGTAGTTAGAAATAAAAACCTACAATCCACAGTGTGACGTCTGTAGTTAGAAATAAAAACCTACAATCCACAGCGTGACGTCTGTAGTTAGAAATAAAAAAACCACAATCCATACTGTGACGTCTGTTGTTAGAAATAACAACCTACAATCCACAGCGTGACGCCTTTTGTTAAAACTAACAACCTACAATCCACATTGTGACGTCTGTAGTTAGAAATAACAACCTACAATCCACACTGTAACGTCTGTAGTTAGAAATAACAACCTACAATCCACACTGTGACGTCTGTAGTTAGAAATAACAACCTACAATCCACACTGTGACGTCTGTAGTTAGAAATAACAACCTACAATCCACATTGCAACTTCTGTAGTTAGAAATAAAAACCTACAATCGACATCGTGACGTCTGTAGTTAGACATAACAACCTACAATCGACAGTGTGACGTCTGTATTTACAAATAACAACCGAACAACCTACAATCGACATTGTGGCGTCTCTAGTTAGACCTAACAACCTACAATCGACAGTGTGACGTCTATAGTTAGACATAACAACCTACACTCGACATTGTGACGTCTGTAGTTCGAAATAACAACCTACAATCCACACTGTAACGTCTGTAGTTAGAAATAACAACCTACAATCCACACTGTGACGTCTGTAGTTAGAAATAACAACCTACAATCCACATTGCAACTTCTGTAGTTAGAAATAAAAACCTACAATCGACATCGTGACGTCTGTTGTTAGAAATTACAATCCACAGCGTGACGTCTGTTGTTAAAACTCACAACCTTCAATCCACACTGTGACGTCTGTAGTTAGAAATAACAACCTACAATCCACATTGCAACTTCTGTAGTTAGAAATAAAAACCCACAATCGACATCGTGACGTCTGTTGTTAGAAATAACAACCTACAATCGACAGTGTGATGTCTGTAGTTAGACATAACAACCTACAATCGACGGTGTCACGTCTGTATTTACAAATAACAACCTAACAACCTACAATCGACATTGTGGCGTCTGTAGTTAGACCTAACAACCTACAATCGACAGTGTGACGTCTGTAGTTAGAAATAACAACCTAACAACCTACAATCGACATTGTGGCGTCTGTAGTTAGACCTAACAACCTACAATCGACAGTGTGACGTCTGTAGTTAGACATAACAACCTACAATCGACATTGTGACGTCTGTAGTTAGAAATAACAACCTACAATCGACAGTGTGATGTCTGTAGTTAGAAATAACAACCTAACAACCTACAATCGACATTGTGTCGTATGTAGTTAGACCTAACAACCTACAATCGACATTGTGGCGTCTGTAGTTAGACCTAACAACCTACAATCGACAGTGTGACGTCTGTAGTTAGACATAACAACCTACAATCGACAGTGTGACGTCTGTAGTTAGACATAACAACCTACAATCGACAGTGTGATGTCTGTAGTTAGAAATAACAACCTAACAACCTACAATCGACATTGTGTCGTCTGTAGTTAGACCTAACAACCTACAATCGACATCGTAACGTCTGTAGTTAGACATAACAACCTACAATCGACATTGTGACGTCTGTAGTTAGAAATAACAACCTACAATCGACAGTGTGATGTCTGTAGTTAGAAATAACAACCTAACAACCTACAATCGACATTGTGTCGTCTGTAGTTAGACCTAACAACCTACAATCGACATTGTGGCGTCTGTAGTTAGACCTAACAACCTACAATCGATAGTGTGACGTCTGTAGTTAGACATAACAACCTACAATCGACAGTGTGACGTCTGTAGTTAGACATAACAACCTACAATCGACAGTGTGATGTCTGTAGTTAGAAATAACAACCTAACAACCTACAATCGACATTGTGTCGTCTGTAGTTAGACCTAACAACTTACAATCGACATCGTGTCGTCTGTAGTTAGACCCAAGAACCTACAATCGACAGTGTAACGTCTGTAGTTAGAAATAACAACCTACAATCCACAGTGTAACGTCTGTAGTTAGAAATAACAACCTACAATCCACAGCGTGACGTCTGTAGTTAGAAATAACAACCTACAATCCAGAGCGTGACGTCTTTGGTATCATGTACCTCACTGGTATTCTTTGTTTTTTATGTTAGAAAAAAAAGATAACTTTGTCATCTATGAAATTTTATTTGGTACAGTACAGCTCCTATGGTTCTTGTGGGCCCATTAGGCTATTTCTCGCTACAGGCCGTTCACCACGACTGGTACATCACAGGCCGTGGTATATACTATCCTGTCTATGGGATGGTGCATATAAAAGATCCCCCGCTGCTAATCGAAAAGAGTAGCCCATGAAGTAGCGACAGCGGATTTCCTCACTCAATATCTGTGTGGTCCTTAACCATATGTGTTGAGTGCGTCGTTAAATAAACCATTTGCTTCCTATGGTTCTTTTGTAGTGTGCAGGGAAAAACGAGAAATGTAAGAAAAACAGCGACTGCTGTGGCAACAGAAAGTGCAGACGACGAAACAATTCCAAAAGATGCGAATAGTGTCAGGACGATGCGTACTACAGCAGAACTTCACATCCACGCACGCGTTGTCTGGAACGTAAACAAATACTGTATTACTACTTACAGACTGTAATAAAGACTACGATCAAAACAGCCTCATGTTATCTCTCAGTTTAAAATGGGGTGGGTGGGGGTGGGGGATGTGTGGGTAAGTGCAGCTTCGCAAGCCACGGTACCATTCCGTGTAACTACTGCATTTTGTAGTACAGTGAAACCCCTCTAAACCGGACACCCTTGGAACCAAGACAAATGTCCGGGTTTTAGAGGGATCTGGTTTAGAAAGGTTAAATTATGTCCCGATTTTTAGAAAGAGACTCTGTAAAACGTCCACTTTCGAGGGAATTCCGGTTTACATAGGTAGTTATATACGGATTAATGATACCTTGGCTTGAGAACATGGGGTCCGTGGGGAACGTTTAGCTTCCCTAAGCGGGATGTAGCTCAGTGGTAGAGCGATGAGTAGCAGTTTCGATTGCCCTTGATGGACCAGTTTAATATCAGTCCCAACCACTACCCCACGACTGGTACACCAAAGGACGTGGCATGTACTTCCCATGCCTGTAGGACATTGCATATAAAAGATTCCTATTAGACTTTGAAAATGTTATATTGTTTTGGTGTATTACTGGCGTGTAAATGATTAAAGTCATCGTCAGTTTTCACGAGCCCACCCCCCCCCCCCCCACCGAAAAAAAAAAAAAAAAAAAAACCACAAAAAAAAGCACACACACAAAAAAAAAAAAAAAAAAAAAAAAGAAAAGAAAAGAAAAGAAAAGAAGCACTACCACCAAACCAAATCTTAAATTCTTTTTCAGGGCGAAAGAAGTTTAAAGTTCACATTTTCAGTTCCTAACTGTCTGAAAATGTTATGCTGTAAAAGTTACTTCAACTGACTTTCAAACCGAAGATTTAATGTTTTTATTTTGCCATTCACGACCGGCACGAATAAACAGGTAATCAAAGGTTCAACGTTGCATTTCAGTTAAAGGACCCCCCCCCCCAAACCCCCCCAAAACCCCCCACCCCTTCCCACAACTCCCCCCTCAAAAACCCACCCCACAAATTAAAAAAAACCAAACCCTCCAAAGAAAACACAAGCCCCCCCCCCCCAACAAACATACATACACAATTTTTTTTATTTATTAACAATTGTAATTGAATACATAATCTAGTTTGTAAACGATAACTGAATCTAAGCTTTGTGTTTAGTATCAACTACACAATAAGCACACTCGAAAGAAGAAAAAAGGAAAGGAAATGTTTTATTTAACGACGCACTCATCACATTTTATTTACGGTTATATGGCGTCGGATATATGGTTAAGGACCACACAGATATTGAGGGAGGAAACCCGCTGTCGCCAAGTCATGGGCAACTCTTTTCGATTAACATCAAGGGAAATTTTATATGCACCATCCCATAGACAGGATAGCACATACCACGGCCTTTGATGTACCAGTCGTGGTGCACTGGCTGGAGCGAGAAATCAAACGACGAACACTACCGATACCAGCCCTAACGTTCAGCCAGCGAACGTTTCGCTAACGTTCGCGAACTATTTGATTGGTTCCCGACGTGCCCATTTGGTTTAACATGAAACGCATAAACCAGTCTAGCGGACGTTTTTCTGCTCAGTCTGACTGAACGCAGCCCAGTCTAGACAAGACGCGCACAAGCTCTTGCAATAGACTTTTCATGCATATCAACATTTGCCTATTTATTAATAATGTTTCATTACGCATTATTTAATATAACACATAATATCAATGAAATAAAAATTGTCTACAGTACTTTAAGCATCTCGGTACAAGCGATTTGAAAAACAAGATAACATTACGTGAAAGCTTACGCATACATATCTGACACGGTGGGCATAGAGAATAATACATGAGTGGCCGTTAGATACCATTTATCTCACAACGAGTTGTTTTAAAATGTATCTAACGAGCGAAAGCGAGTTTGATGCGTTTTTAACAATCTAATTAAAATTAGCTCCACTGGTGTATAGGTAATAGCGTAACTTCTGGTGTTGTGTATATTCCCCCAATTGGCTCACCATACTTAAAAGTTGATACTTTTGATATTGTTGAAAATGAAATTTCCCAAATGACAGAACCAGGAAAATAGGTGATTTTAATACAAGAACTAGATGTTTGCCCGATTACACTACACTTGATGATCATAATACTATATATATTGATAATGTTGACATGGAAACCTTTTTAAATGATATAGCAAAGCTTGATACTTTAAATGTACCCAGGGACAGAGCAAGCCAGGATAAGGGTAAGGTTAACAGCCATGGTTTCAAACTTCTTGATTTGTGCAAACATAATAATATATATATCCTCAATGGTAGATGCGGAAAAGATAAAAATATAGCCGCAGTCACCAGTAAAGATTGTAGTTTGATTGATTATGTTATTGGTACTCACCACATGTTTAAATCTGTCATTGACTTTGAAGTGTGTAATTTTGACCCAATCTTTTCAGATATCCACTGTGCAGTTGTACTTACCTGTAAGATACAGACAGACCGTGACATACAAACTAAACATAACCAATGTGTAAATGACGAGTTGGAGTCAATTAATATCCGTAAATGGAACGCCAATAAAAGTGAAGAATTTATTAGCAATATCAAAATAAACTTACTTCAATCACTATCGGTAATTCTCGATGATGAATCTATCAGTATCCCAACACGTGTAAACCAAACAGTCGACACGCTGATCAAGCTATTTTTAGACTCAGCCAACTTAACATTCGGCCACGTGCCGACACGTAAAGATAGATCTGGCACTTCGCCAGATAATAAGCGACCCTGGGGCCTAATTCACTAAACTCTCGCAAATTTGCGATCTCGCAGTGCAATGTTAAAAGACTTGCAAAGAGGATGCTTTGTTGTCTAGCAGAGCCTAAGAGACCTTTGTGAATTAGGCCCCTGGTTCAGTAAACGGTGTAAGCTTCTACGAACAAAATATTTTGAGGCAAAAAAAATTTCCTCGAAACATAAAACTATAGCAAATAAAATGAATTTAACAAACGCAAGTAAATGTTATAAGAAATATATATATTTAAATCTTATTCTCATTACAAATTTAAAACAGAACAGAACATGATGCTATTAAAAACAAATGGCCCCAAAGAATTCTATAAAATATTTAAAGAGATAAAAAGCAGGACAGAAAGTGTACCACCGGTTGAAGACTTCTTTAATTATTTCAGCGAATTAAATAAGGACCTATCGGCTGATACAGTGCCCGACATAAATATTGATGATCTCGTAGACCAAGTAAGCAACGATGATATCATAAATGGAAGATTCAGCGAGGACGAAATACTAAAATCAATAAAACAACTAAAAAACAATAAAGCAGCAGGTGTAGATAAAATAATTAACGAATATATTAAATCGACAGCCCACTTATTGCTCCCATTCTGTGTTAAACTCTTTAATATATTTTTACACCATAGTGTGTATCCAGAAGAATGGCTGACTGGAATAATTATACCAATCTTTAAAAATAAAGGTAGTAGTTCATCCCCTATAAACTATCGACCAATTACATTACTATGTTGCTGTTCAAAGTTATTTACAACAGTATTAAATAACCGGTTAACTACTTTTATTGAAGAAAACGATTTTATGAGCGAAGCCCAGGCTGCTTTCCGCAGAGGTTATTCGATTATAGATCACTTATTTACACTTCATTCACTAATTGATATCCTAAAAAAAGGAAAAAGAAAATATATTGCGCATTTGTGGATTTAAAAAAAGCTTTCGATATGATCCCAAAAGCACATCTATGGCACAAGTTACTAGAAAATAACATAAATGGTAAATTCTTTAGAATCATATATCAAATGTATCAAGGTATAAAATCATTAATATTTGTAAATAACAAGAAATCACCATTATTCGCATGCCATAATGGTGTACGTCAAGATGAAAATTTATCCCCGATTTTATTTTCCCTATATCTAAATGATCTAGAAAACTATTTACTTAACCACGGTTGTGAAGGTGGTTCTTCCATCGCAGATAATAAAAATAACACACTAGACATTGGAATACATCTTATTTGCTTATTGTACGCTGACGATACCGCTTTACTAGCAACAAGTGCGGTCAATTTACAACACACGTTAAATATATTCGATCAATATAGTAATATTTGCAAACTTAAAATAAATACTACAAAAACAAAAGTCTTAATTTTTAATGGAAATTCTAAAGATTATAAATATACTTTTAAGATTGGAAAAACTACTCTCGAAAATGTCAAAAAATACAAATAGTTAGGTGCCATTTTTACTAAACTAAATAAATTCAAAAATACTAAGATTAGACTTAAACAACAGGCGACAAAGGCTATGTATTTCGTTCTGGCAAAAGTAAAAGATCGTCATCTATCAATAGAATGTAAACTCAAAATGTTTGACTCGATGGTTCTGCCAATATTATTATATGGATGCGAAATATGGGGATTCGAAAACAACGACATCTATAACTCTGTTCAAATCAATTTTATTAGACATATTCTCCCTGTGAAAAAAGCTACCCCAATTTGCATGTTATATGGTGAACTTGGTAGAATGCCAGTCGAGTTGACTGTCCACAAACGATTAATTTGTTATTGGGCACGAGTTATCTCGGGGAAACAATCTAAACTATCTCTATTATTATACAAATCAATGATGAGAGACCACATTAGCAATGGAACTAATTACATGTATAACGGGATTACTGCTGTTTAAAATATTTTAGATTATCTAGGAATGAGTAATATATAGCTATCACAAACCTTTCTATCGGTAAAATGGCTATCACAACAAATTAGCATACGACAAAACGACCAGTATTTACAAATATGGAAAAATAATATTTAAGAATCATCGAGAGGTAAAACCTACGAATATTTCAAAGACCAACAAATTTTTTTAAATTATCTTAATATTATTCCTAACAAATTATGGACTGTTATGATAAAATTTAGGACTTCTAACCATTATTTACCTGTTGAGACTGGACGTTGGAATACAGTTCTATTAGAAGATAGACTTTGTACTATTTGTGATGAAAACGACATAGGAGACGGATTTCATTATTTATTTGTATGTAGTTTTTTCAATAATACCCGGAAAGAATGTTTACGTCCATATTATTATATACGACCAAATATATATAAATTTAGAGAACTTATGAGCAGTAAAAGAATAAAAACACTAAAAAAATTAGCCAAATTCATGAATATAATTTTTCAAGTATTTAAACGCCCATAACAACAATACCCAACAACAACCAAAATTACCATACATTAACCAGTTAATGAAACTAAAGGTCAACATACAACTATACTTGATATATTTTAAATCGTATTACATTATTTTTATATCTTATTGTTATTTTATGAAAATTTAATTTTTATTATTATTTTATTTTATTTATACCTATATATTGTAATACGAATAATTATAAAGTACACAGTTGTAACTGAAATTTTCTGAATAATTATATTTTACAATATACCTCTACTCTGTTACATCACAGAATGCATCTATATGGTTAATACACATATCTCTATAATGTAATATCATGTATTTATATTATTAATACACATATCTTTATAATGTAATGTAATGTCATGTATTTGTATTTGTATTCATATATGTACCAAGCAATGTATTCCTATTATTTGTATCCTCCTGTTAACCATCTTGTCAAAATCAGAATATGTATGTTCCTCTTACGCCGTTGCATAACGGCCTGAGTATAATAAAGTTCTGTTCTGTTCTGGTTAATAACTATTTCCTGACCAGTAGAGCTAATTTTAATCAGATTGCGCTACACAGTAAACCGAATGACCATATTGGGAACCAGTCAAAATTGTTTGCCACGTTTAACGAAAAACGGCTGATTGAACGTAGGCTCGTTGTTGGTACATCTGTAGGGCTCGGTGAAAACTCTTTGTGGTATTTCATTGCTTAATGTAAGTATTATTTTAATGACATTTTGATATAAATACAGATACACAGTTGTAATGTCAAGTCATATAAACAGTATGTAAACGTGTACGCGTATATATTGCAGTCTAATCGATGTTGTAAACATGAAAGTGCTTGTGTTAATATCACTATAATTTACTTCCTGTTTCGACACTACTAACCTAGCCCGAGTACTCTGACTGTAAGAGAGCTAGACTGACATTTGAAAGGTTATAAGGTCAGAGTACTCGGGCTACTACTAACCATGGTATGACGATTTGCGGTGCTTAATGGTATTGCAGAGGGAAATATATACCTAATACTAACATGTTTCAAGGTCAGTGATCGATTCAGAAAATATATTGGCGGGGGGGGGGGGGGATGACATGAGGCGGAATGCCAAGGGAACTTTGGGGAAGGTTTGAAGGGAGATGAAAATTAATATATAATAAAATTATAATTCGCAAAATTTAGGGGGGGGGGGGTGCTGCCTCCCCTAGATCCGCCTCTGAAGGTA
The DNA here is from genome assembly GCF_016097555.1 of Gigantopelta aegis. NCBI lineage: Eukaryota > Metazoa > Mollusca > Gastropoda > Neomphalida > Peltospiridae > Gigantopelta > Gigantopelta aegis. The sequence continues at coordinate 21,530,539 of NC_054712.1, forward strand.
AACGTAATTTTATTAATGAATTATCCACCACATTGGTGATTATCATGCTCTGCTCTCTATATGTATTTACATTCAAACACGGTAATAACAGGCGTTACAGTACGTTTTTACACACACACCCATTCCCACCCCACCCCTCCCCAGTTTAAGGGCGATCTAAATACGGATTAGCCCGAGTACTCTGACGGTAAGAGAGCTAGAGGTAGGTCCTACTCGAGTCCAAATTATTAGACTCAAGTACTCGAATAAGGATGAGACTAAGGAATAAAGTAAAATAGCATTATCCATCTTAATTCCAGCGCTGAACATCGATGCCATATCATGCCATTGTATTGCATTCCACACTTTCGACTTTTATTTTCCCTCCATATCTCATAGACCTATAATATAACCGGCGGCAAGCAAATATGGCACAATCACTGTAGGGGAACGGATTTGTACATATAATGTTTATACATTGAATGTGGAACTACTGTCTAGCGAGATATCGGGTTGTCTATTCGGCAACGTGAGAGGTAGGTTAGGGTAGTAAAAATATTTCATTTTACAACTGTTTCTTACCATTTGACGCTAGTTAACATTTCTTCGTTAGGCCTGTATTCTTTGTTCATCATAATGTCTGCAGCCACACACGAAAATATTCATTAAAAATTACTAAAAATGAGTATTTATGCACATATAGAACAAAGACGCAGAGTTAATATGTAGGCCTATTCCTAAATGAGATTAAACAAACACTTTTTATGTATGACATTAGTGTTTATTGATATGAACGAACATTAGCATGTCGCACCGAACACGCTTTTTTGTGTAGGTAGTTTTCTCAAACAAAACCTAATCTGTATAGACTGTTCTGATTTGACTGTATAGCTGTTGCAAAAGGACTATCTGTCATTTAATACAAAATTAAAATAAAGTCCACTTGTTTATTACATTAGGGTATATTAACCAATGAAGTGCATCACAATCAGTGATTTAGATAATTACAGATTGCTGGCGGGTAAAATTAGTACCGTATCAAAAGATCAAAAGATCAAAAGATTCCTTGCTAGAAATGGAAAACAAAGGTTGCCGATTTCCTTTCTAAGACTGTAAGTAAACATTACCAAATGTGTGACAGACATCCAATAGCTGGTGATTAATATGGGCCTAATTCACAAAGGTCTCTTAGGCTCTGCTAGACAACAAAGCATCCTCGTTGCAAGTATTTTAGCATTCCACTGCGAGATCGCAAAGTTGCGAGAGTTTAGTGAATTAGGTCCCAGGGGCCTAATTCACAAAGGTCTCTTAGGCTCTGCTAGACAACAAAGCATCCTCTTTGTAAGTCTTTTAGTACTGAACTGCGAGATCGCAAAGTTGCGAGAGTTTAGTGAATTAGGCCCCAGGTGCACCCTGTACACGTAGGCCTATCTGTATTCGAAGACTATTCTGGACTGCAACAATCGACTGATATTTTGTTGTATATTCAATTATATATTTTTGTAGTCATCTTTCATTTATATATCTCTTTTATATAGTAGAGATCGAATTTTTTGGTATATGTTAAATGACAATAACATTGTCATGTATTAAAACAGTAAACTCTAATATTGTGGGAATTTATATAATTTAACATTATACACAAATTTTAACTTGGTATACTTATATACAAATATATTACACTGATTTATTAATATACAATAATTTTGTGTCAAGTGCCTGTGATTTTTGTGCATCTTGAATGTTCATGCACTGCTTTCGAGATTTTATTTAAAGCATTGGTATTGATATAGTTATTAGTAATCTTTGTATACATTTCACATGTATATATTTATTTATAAACACTGAATCTGTTGATATGTAAATTTATTGTATTAATTGTATGATTATGAATTTTAAACAGTTAGAGAAGAAGAAAAAAACCCGTTGTTAGAGACTCAAGTCCAGACTCTAAACGTGTAATAAGCACGGAGCCTAGTCATGCAGGTGTTTGTAATACCTGATATACATTAATACCTGATATACGTATTTCATAATTCTAAAAACTCTCGTACCTACGAAAAGTAACGGTTATGGAGCCAAGCTCCGTTCTACTTTTAGACTATATTTCTCCTTTTAAACGGTAGAGACTAGTGTAAATGAATATTCTAAACAACGAAATGTAAGTAGTGCTTATATCGAATTATCAAAAACGGCTCTAATAGTATAACATGCGTCGTAGTGTTTAAAAACTAGGATTTGTTTACGGTCAAAGTTGCTTTTTGAGTGTCGGCCATTCTATTCCTGCAACGACAAAAAAATGTCTCAGGTGTCAAATATAAATGATAATTATTACAGTAAACACATAATCGTGCCATTCTATAATATACTGTTACAAAAATATTTAAATAATTATTTAACAGCTGAGAGGTACTTTTAAATCTTGTTACAGGAATAAACAAAATCCAACATACCTATACAAAATTATTACAACAACCTATATAGACATAGACTCGTAAACGATGTGTAATTTAATTAATTAAAAATAAGTGTTGATATTTATTGTAAGATTGATAGAATTTTCTAAAACTTACAAGTATTGAGATTGTTTTTGCACACGTATGACAAAGTTACAACAAAATAATAAGTTCTATGTTGATCACGATTTAATCGGTGATACTTGTATCTTGTGCATTCAGTTATGATGATTGAAAACCTAAAAAGACAACTTATATCAATCGTATTTAAACATTTTGGAAAATGATAACACAGAATAAAAGCCTAACGAAGAAAGGGTAACTAGCAACAAATCGTAAGAAACAGTTGTAAAATGAATTATTTTTACTACCTACCTCTCACGTTGCCGAATAGACAACCCGATCTCTCGCTAGGCAGTAGTTCCCGATGTAAAAAACAATGTATATACAAATCCGTTCTCCTACAGTGAAAATGACGTAAAACAAATATAATTAACTGACAGTGCTGTTCCTTGCACGGGTAATCGAGTCCTGTGAATGGACTCGAGCCTGGCTGGACTCTGCCCTTGCCCGAGTACTCGTGCAGACCCTAACTAGAGGGACATGTTGACAGTTATAATGCTATCTAGTTATAACGCTCTCTCTCTCTCTCTCTCTCTCTCTCTCTCTCTCTCTCTCTCTCTCTCTCTCTCTCTCTCTCTCTCTCTCTCTCGTTAGGGAGCGTTATAACTGTCCAAATGCCCGTCTATAGTCCGTCCCACCCTCCTACAAAATTGTTTTTGTAAATAAATTCAGTTTTGTTTGACGTAAGAAGAAATGACAAAACAATACTATTTCTGTGTGCACTTTAGAAAACAATCGACTCAGAAATAAATAACTAGTAGTAAATTCCACCCCAGCATGAAAAAAGGCATTCCCTTTGGGACATACTATAGCTTTCTTACTGTCAGAGTACTCTGGCTAAATAAGGATTTGATTTTTATTTTTTTCTCTCTCCGATAATTTACGAGTCTATCTCATAATTATTCATGTTATTAGAAACCGTTTCAATACGACCAGAGTTGATTATAAGTATTGAAAATTGTTTCCTGACACTTTTGGTGTGTGTGTGTGTGTGTGTGTGTGTGTGTGTGTGACTTCACACTTAATATTTACATTAGTTTGAAACACACTATAGTGATGCTTTTGTTATGCAAATAGCCATAGTTATTTATAGGAGATCGAACCTGTATTCGAAACATACAGAGATTCTTGTAAAATGGAAATAAGTCAACTTCGTGCATTTTAGATGATTAATTGTATATAAAACCTGTCGGGGTTTGGGTTTGTTTTCAGGCAAATATAAAGAAAAAGGATGATTGAATAGGAATTAAACGTAACATTTGCAAAACATTTAGGGTCTAAACAACTGAACAGGACTATAGTAAATAAAAGTTATTGGCGGTACTAGTAGTGTGGCAAACGGCTGCATACTGTTTCAAGGAGTTCCCCATGTTATCGTGGAAAGTCGAAAAAAAAGGGTTCACGATTCACCTCAGTGGTCAAGTATGTAGTAATGTTTATCAAACATGTAACAAATATTAACCAGAGGTGCAGAAAGTACTCACCCGCTCGCCAAATGCGAGTAACAATTCTGACGGACGAGTTAAAAAATGCAAGTACCAGTCCAACGGACATCTCTCTTTTTCCGACTAATAGACGATGAAAATAGAGCCGGTCAAAGGTTAATACTTCCCAGAAATTGCTTGTTTATGTTGAAAGTATGTTGCCGCTTTCTTTTGAATAGATTGTTCTTATAAATACTTGCTGGATGTCACTTGAATATTGTAAATCTATATGAAAGAAATGTGAAAACATTTATATCAGAATATTTTTAAAATGTATTGATTTGTCAGTCAAGGTATGGGGCTTGATTTCGTTTGCCACGTGATGTTTATAAGTTACCAAAGGTACTTATTAATATATAGTTTGAAGTGGAGACGGTGTATATTATAATATTGTTAAACAGTAATATTGTTCTATAGGCTGGCGGACTAGTAGAAATTCTCGCGGGCTAGTAAAGTTCAGTTGGTTCTGGTCCGGCGGGCTAGTGAAATAATTGCTTTAACGAGATTGGCACTGCTGATCCGATTATTAATATCAAATGGGAAGATGTCTTAGATAGATAAGTTTAAACAAAAATATAAAATATATTTTTTATATATTACAAATCATTAAAGAACAGTTTCATTGCACTTGAGACTCGTAAATGTTTTTGGGGTTTTGGAGGTTGTTTTTGTGTTGTTGTTGTTTAACGACACGACTAGAGTGCATTGATTTATTGATCACCGGCTACTGGATCGTAAATGTGTTACTTGTAATTTAATTGAAGATGAATTTCATTGTATACTTGTTTGTCCTATGAACATTTATGTATCTTATCAGACATTATATTCCGAAATATTATAAAAATAAACCTAGCATCTTCAAATTTATAGAACTGTTAAAAATGAAAGAATAGTGAGACAGTTAGTATTAGTGTTGTTTAAAAGCCTTAAAAAAAACAAAATGTAAATTTGTACCCACATATACCTATATATTTTATTTATCTATTATATACATATGATATATAAACTGGACACCTAAAGGACTGATATTTAAAAATGGACAGTGGAAAACATCCGGTTTTGAGGGAATTCCGGTTTACATAAGGTCCAGTGTAGAGGGGTTTCACTCTATATGCATCAGGTCAGTACACATGGAGTCTCCTAACCTTAAGAAAGTAATTTGTTCCAAAGCAAATCGTCTCATTAAATTTGTTTTTAAGTTAACGAAAGAGAATGGCTGCAGTAATGTTGGTAGCAGAAGAAACCTGTTTCCAGTTGCAAAACTGACAAATGTCATTCCAACTACTAGTGTTTCAGTTTCACCGCCAGAAATGTTCTAATAAGTGTAAAATATGGCAAAGCTAATTACTGAAAGTGTCACACCAACAACGGCTGTAAGTGATCAACCAAAAATAATATGTAATAAGTACTGGACATTAAAGGACTAGATACCACCACGTCCAGTACTGGACCAATAGAATTTAAAAATGGACAGTTTGGAAGCACATCCGGTTTTGAGGGGATCTAGAAATACAGAAGGTCCAGTGTAGAGGGGTTTCACTCTATATGCATCAGTGGTCAGTACACACGTCTGTTTGTCCTCACTTCTAAGAAGGTTATTTGTTCCAAAGCAAGGTTGTCTCATTAAATTTGTTTTTATGATAACAAAAGAGAATGGCTGCATTTATGTTGGTAGCAGAAGAAACCTGTTTCCAGCTGCAAAAACTGACATATGTCATTCCAACTACTGTTTCAGTTTCACCGCCACAAATGTTCTAACAAAATGTTGCAAAGCTAAATACCAGAAAGTTCACAATCCAACTGCCGTAATTGATCAACCAAAAATAAATGTACTAAGTACTACTTAAAGTACCAGTAGACCTGATGTCAGTCAGATTGGCTTCATTACGTACTGTCATAGCCCAACAATCACACCTCTGTTCCACTGGTAGACCAGTAGACCTGATGTCAGTCAGATTGGCTTTAATACGTACTGTCATAGCCCAACATTCACACCTCTGTTACTACTGGTAGACCAGTAGACCTGGTTGTCAGATCAGATGATGGCTTCAATTCATACTGCCATAGCCCAACAGTCACACCTCTGTTACTACTGGAAGACCAGTAGACCTGATTTCAATCAGATTGGCTTCAATACGTACTCTCGTAGCCGAGCAATCTCACATCTGTTACCACTGGTAGACCAGTAGACCTGATGTCAGTCAGATTGGCTTCATTACGTACTGTCATAGCCCAACGATCACACCTCTGTTACTACTGGTAGACCAGTAGACCTGATGTCAATCAGATTGGCTTCAGTACGTACTGTCATAGCCCAACAGTCACACCTCTGTTACTACTGGTAGACCAGTAGACCTGATGTCAATCAGAATGGCTTCAATACGTACTGTCATAGCCCAACAATCACACCTCTGTTATTACTGGTAGACTAGTAGACCTGGTATCAGTCAGAATGGCTTCAATACACACTGTCATAGCCCAGCAATCACACCTCTGTTACTATTGGTAGACCAGTAGACTTGGTATCAGTCAGAATGGCTTCAATACGCACTGTCATAGCCCAGCAATCATACATCTGTTACTACTGGTAGACCAGTAGACCTGGTATCAGTCAGAATGGCTTCATTACTTACTGTCATAGCCCAACAATCACACCTCTGTTATTACTGGTAGACTAGTAGACCTGGTATCAGTCAGAATGGCTTCAATACGTACTGTCATAGCCCAACAATCACACCTCTGTTACTACTGGTAGACCAGTAGACCTGATATCAGTCAGAATGGCTTCAATACACACTGTCATAGCCCAGCAATCACACCTCTGTTACTATTGGTAGACCAGTAGACTTGGTATCAGTCAGAATGGCTTCATTGCATACTGTCATAGCCCAACAGTCACACCTCTGTTACTACTGGTAGACCAGTAGACCTGATTTCAATCAGATTGGCTTCAATACGTACTCTCGTAGCCGAGCAATCTCACCTCTGTTACTACTGGTAGACCAGTAGACCTGATGTCAATCAGATTGGCTTCAATACGTACTGTCGTAGCCCAACAATCACACCTCTCTTTTTTGGCACAACCTTTTATATTTGCCTATTGCTCCCACCCACCCCCACCCCCCCACCCCCCCATGACACGTGTATTGACGCGCGGGAATTAACACTCATAGACTGTGGGATCCTCCCCTAATGTGTGCGCCGCCTTCCCCCACCCATCCCAATTTATAATAATGTCTAAACCAGTATGAATACTTGTCTTTCGTTATCTAATTTCAGCTGATGAAATGGAGGGAGTACAAAAAACGTTTCTTAAACAGATCTACGAAAGACTTATTCAAGGCGACCACAATGACGTAAAGCTTGTTTTTCAAGGTGGTTCCTCGACAGGGAGTAAAATATGTCTGACAGCACTTTCGTCCTTCTTTGAAGTTATGTTGTTGTCTGACATGTTGGAGAAGAACACTGGAGTGGTCACGTTGCCGACAGTGTCTAAACAAACGTTTGACGATGTTCTGAAATTTCACTTTCTTGGTGAGGACATCATCAACGACATCAACTGTTTTCTGCTGTTTGATGTCGCTGAGATGATGCAGCTGGATGACCTCAAAGGCGTATGTCTCGATTATCTGAATAAAAGTCTAACCACAGAAAACTGCATTCAAAGGTGGAGATCATTAAAGAAATTTGGCTTAGAAGATCTTGCTACAAAAGCTGTTCAGCACATAGTCAAGAACATGGAGAAATTTTCAGAGAAGGGATCGATCATGGATCTGACAAAAGATGAATATCTCCAAGTGTTGTCTCAGGATGCTTTGTCACAGAAAGAAGAGGACGTTCTTCGTTATGTCCAGATGTGGTCGATGAAAAACAATTCTTCAGTTGAAACTATGGTCGATATGTTCGAACAAATCAGATTTGAGCACGTCAGCATCGACTATTTGATTGATAACGTTGATTTTACAAGCTTTGTTAAGGAATACGATGTATTACAACAAGTGGTCCAGAAGGGACTCAAAAGCCACCATTACTACTATAAGGAAGTGAACCTTTTCCTTGACAACAGATTTTCAGGACAAATGGTTGATGCTGTGTTCATCATTAACGACTCTGAGGCTCCGACTGTCGCCTGTTTAACTGACAACAGTTGGTATGAATTAGAGGCATCTGGTCATTCGCCAGGTCATGGTTTTCAGCTGCTATTTTGGGAAAATCAATTTACATTAGTGGGGGCTTGACAGCTAGAAAATCAACAGCTGTATATAACGTAATAGGAAAGAAATGGGTTAGAGGTCCAGAGCTCAAGCAACAACGCTGTCAACACTGTATGGCTGTCCAAGATGACACACTGTACGTGATTGGAGGAATCAACAGTAACACTATAGAACAGCTAGAGCTGGGACAATATGAGTGGCAGGTGGTTGGGAATCTGAGATGTAAACGACTATGTCCATGTGCTGAATCTGTTGGAGAAAATATTCTGGTGATGGGTGGATTATTGAATACAAGTACAAAAGATCTGATGCAATGCTTCAACACAAAAACACACGCTGTCTGCACACTCGACATAAATTTGATCGGTGGGGTACCGATTCGGTCATATTTGGACATACCAAACCTGTATTTAGTACACGGCGACGGTGCTGTTGACGTCATTGATTTCGCAGACTCAAACACACCAACATTAACAGCTGAACGTGTTGCACAATATGATAAATTCGGATTGCATTTTGGAATTGTAGTCCGAGGTGGCAGCATCATCGTTATTTCCCAAAACGGTCTGGAGAAGCTCAACATCAAGGATGGTTCCAAAGAATCCCTCAATTTCGATACTACACGGTCGCTTGATAGCTTCTTTTGTACTGTACACATGCGGATACCACGCTTCTGTTTGCAGTAAAATGACACTAAACACGAACCAAAAACCCCCGTTATGTTCGGTTTGGTGTTCTGATATCAGTTATACCTAATATTAGTAATTGTACATTGTTAGTAATACTTGTTGTTGATTTGTTTTATGAAAATTACTTTATTTGTTTTACAAATATCATTTTTGCTTTTTAATACACCATTTATATGGCTATAATTATGATCTATTATTAATATTTGAAGTGTTTAATATAGTGTGTTGTGAAAGAGAAATCTAAGTTTAGTATATTATGACGAAGCAGTTCATATCTTTCACAACGTCGACACAAATACACCAACACAGTGCTTCTAGAATTTTTACAAAATTCATTAGGCATGGGATCAGTGATGTTTATCATTTACTAGCCACAATTAAAAATTGACTAGCCCTACTTTACTTAATGCAATTTTACTAATAGTAATAATCAATATGTTACCTAAAGATGGAGATAGCGATTAAAAACACTAAGATTGGGGGGGGGGGGGGGGGGGGGTTGGGGGCAGGGTATTCATATTTACAAAATAGACTTAAATGCAGTATTTTGACAACTTTTCCCACCAGCCGTCAGGCATTGCAATAGTACTTATTTAAAAGCCCAACACTGAATTTAACTAGCCATGGGAGTGAGGTTACCATAATCTAGAAGTCCTACCAACATTAAGAAGCAAATGGTGGTACACGGTCTAACAAATAATATCAACAGCTGAACGTGTGGAGTGTCTGATAGACATATTGTCCTAGGTGACTGGAGGACATTCCAGTTCCACTATAGAACAGCTACAGCTGTGACAGTGCGAGTGGCAGGTGACTGGAAATATTGCGTTGAAACAGCAATATTCCTGTGCTGAATCTGTTGGAGAACATATTCTGGTGGTGGGTGGACTGTTGGATGGATGTAAAACAGATCAGGTGGATTGCTTCAACACAAAAACACTGGCTCTCTACACAATCGACATACTGTCGACCAAATACAGTGGAAGCGTGACTAGATCATATTTGCAGATGCCAAGCCTGTATTTAGTACATAATGATAGAGCTGTTGACGTCATTCAAATCCTCGACATAAACGGACTAATACTGAGAATTGAACGTGTTGGAAGTTCTAAAAAGCGTGACAAATACGGGTGGTATTTTGGATTTGTATACAGAGATGGCAACATCCTTGTTATTTCCAAGAAGTCTGCAGAAGTTGAACATCACAACTGGCTCCAAAGAATCTATCACCTTCGATAGTACACGACCATTTGATATGATATTTGGTACTTTAAATATGCGCATACCACGTTTCTGTTTGCCGTAAAATTATCGGGCTACATCCAGAAGAAGAAAGATATATTCAGTTCGATATGATGAAATTGGTTGTACCTAATACTGGCAAATGTACCTTGTTGGTAATTCCTGGTGTACTGCGTGAACACAAAAACACACGCTGACTACACGATCTGAATAACGCTGAACCGTGGAAACCTGACCAGGTCATGTCTAGAGATGTCAAAGTTCTAGTTTGTACATTATGACGAAATTGACGACTCAAACACATCAACATTAAGAACTGATGAGTTGGACAATATGACTAATACGGATTTTGCATTTGCATATACAGATTGCAGCGTCATTGGTATTTCCAGCATGGGTTTCCTGAAGTTTGACATCAGAGATATTTGCAAAGAATCCATTACCTTCTATAATCACTTTGTTGCATCTAAGGCTCTTTAAACATGCAGAAGAAGAAAGCGATGTTCAGTTCAGTGTTGTTGCTGCTGCTGCTGCTGTTGTTGTATTTTGTGAGTTTGCGGTTTTTGTGGGTTTTGTTTTTGGTTTTCTATTTGGTTTTTTTTTTTTGCTGTTGTTTTTTATTTTTGTTTATTTTTGGGTGTTTTTTTGTGGAGTTTTGTTTGTTTGATTGTTTTTGTGTGGGGTTGTGTACTGTTTTGTTATTTTTGTTGGTTTGGTTTTTTGGGGTTAGGGTTTAGGTTGTTACTTTTTTGTTGTATGTGTTTTGTTGGGGAGTTGTTGGTTTGTTTTGTTGTTGTTGTTTTTTTTTGGGGGGGTTGGGTTTTTTCTTGGGGGGGGCGGTTGTGTGTGTGTGTGGAGTTTTAGAAATATATATAGTTTTGTTTGTTGTTTTTTTTTTTTTTGGGGGGGAGGGAGGTGGGTGTTAAAGATTAATTGTGCCTAATATTGGTCAATGCACTTTATAGTTGTAATATTTGAAGTTAAAAGTGCTATATCATAGTTTCAAGTGCAATATGTCTCTTTGTACACTCAATTATAAACTACAAATTAATCCATCCCATCCTTTACAAAAATAACTCTGTAATATGAATGGGATAAAAGTGGTATGTTCAGCTCCTGCCACTGGCAGGAGCCTCATTAGTATGCAAGATAACTAATTAATATGTAAATGTATGCACGTCGTCACAGGTCAAGCACGTAGATGAAAGGTCGGCGGACTGTGTGCACTAATGCAAGTGTTGATGAGTTCATTAATTAAGCTAGAACATTGGATAGTAATCAATACCTTATACGGAAACCAGAGCGAGGCACGTGACCGTTGTAGGATAGATGTTTGCAAAAGATCAATAGCGGAACACCTGATTCTATGCAAACGTGTGTGTGTGTGTGTGTGTGTGTGTGTGTGTGTGTGTGTGTGTGTGTGCGTGTATGTGTGTGTGTGTGTGTACCAGACCACGTTTCAGTATTGATCGACGCCACTAGAGCACATTGATTTTTTATCTTATCATCGGCTATTGAACGTCTATTTTTTAACAAAGACTGATTATTGATTTTTAAAATTAATTATTATGCACGATAACTCATTAATAGGTAAATGTATGCACGGCGTTACAGGTCAGCCGCGTAGAGGAAAGGTCGGCAGTATTTTGTGCACTAAAGCAAGTGTTGATGAGTTCATTCATTAAGCCAGACACATTGGATATTTCAGATGATTTCTCCCTGCAGTTTTCTTTTTAGATATCGAATGTCACTGATTTTTAGCAAAAAATTAAAAATGTACTTGAGGTATAACATTTCATAAGACATATAATGTAAAAGAAAGGTTAATGAATGCAAATAAATTTATTATTGATCATAGGAGCAATTTGATTCATCAGTTGAACTCACTTATTTCCGAATCCGCTCATGAACTGTAGTCGTCGTTTTCAAGACCAAGTGATTCCAAACCACGGGCTAAACCTCTTCCTGTGGACCACATCGCAGAACTCATTGCAAATGCACCATCATGATTAATACTTGCTGATGAATTTATTTTTATCACAGTGCATTTCCTTCGATGTGGAGATATTAGTTTGTTGATGTTTAATGAAGGTGCATCTTTCTTCTTGATAATGTCTGAAGGACTGTGAATTAAATTTGGATCTTTTTGTTCAGACCTGGTTTTTCGAATATCTAATGCTCTTTCTAGCTGTTCTTTAATCTGGGACTTCTGTTTGTCAAAGAAGTTATGTTTGGAGTCTGGATTGACCACATTTCTGAGACACGATGGACAGACTGATGTTGGAAAAGCAAAACATGTAAGCTGTATATGGGAAAGAGTCTTCTGATTGCACAAAGTGCATCTTGATTGGCAAATGCAAAATTTTGGACTTTCTTCCTGTAACAGAATGCCATTTCTGGCAGCTGATTTGCTTGAAATCAGGACAGGTCACACATTTGCGCATTCGACATTTGTCAGTTTGTGATGTTTCACTATCATAGAAAACATCGAGGAATGGCTTCATGCTGGTTGGACCTGGATTGGCCTCATCACATCCACAAACAGTCAAATTGTTTCCTCCTCATACACTGCTAAAATGTGATTGACATTTCATTTTAGGGTTTTTTCCATAATTTCCATAATAATGCGCTAAAATGTGAAGTGTATCTGAAAACCCCCATATATATTGCAAGGTTCCAATGAATTGTTTGTAGTTTGTTTGAAAAGGAAAAAGGTGCCCAGGTAATTTATAACCATCACTGCATCGGTAAAAATAGCACACTCATTACATTATAAAACTGTAAGTGATAAATTTCAACTGCATATAAAAAATAAAAATAAACTCCTGCCGGAAGACTAAAGGTTTCACAGCCTTTTCATATATAAAATTAATTTCTGAAACAAAAATAGCAGGGGAAGACTGTGCAAAATCCATTGTGCAGAGCAATGGATAGTAATCAATACCATATACGGAAAACAGCGCGAGTCACGTGGTCGTATGAATGACACGGGCCAGGTGTTCGAGGTCATGTAGTAGCACATTGTGTATACCGACCACGGTTCAGTATTGATTTTTTTTGGGGTAAATTGTTAAAAGCAGCAATATTATACTTTTTAAATTTTTTGGTTTTAAAAGATGAGATTTGTTCTGCATTCGTTAATGACAATTCATTATAGATAGGTGAATTAAAGGGACATTCCTGAGTTTGCTGCATTGTAAGATGTTTCTGACTAATAACATATTTCTACGATTAAACTTACATATTAAATATATTTTCTTGTTTAGAATATCAGTATCTGTATATTCAATGTGTTTTTGGTCGTCTTAATATTTGTAAGAAGCTCAAACTGGATTTTGTCTTCAAATAATTTTGTACGTACGAAAAAATATATTTTAGGAAATAAAATGAAATTTAACCTAGTACAAATATTAGAACGACCAAAAACATGTTTAATATACAGCCACTAATATTTTATGCAGAAACACATATTTGATATGCAATTACAATCGTTAAAAAGTCTCTATTAGTCAATAACATCTTAAAAATTGCAGCAAACTCAGGAATGTCCCTTTAAAATTAATAAATTGTGTTTACTATACTGTTTTATTTAAAAGAAAAATTAATGATTTGGTTTTAAACTAGTCATTTATAGCGTTAATATTCGTATAATATTTTGGGGGGTCTGTTTTTTGTTTTTTTAAATATAGATTTTATCTCACAGTGATGGAAGCTTCACTGCTCACTGCAATTGATTATAATTATAAAACTGAATTGCACTTTCTCAACTGAACAAACATGTCGTGGCTATGCTTTTCGAACAGAGACTGATTATTGATTATTACTTTTAAAGTGGTTGTCTGGCTATGCAATATTTGAACAGGGGTCTACCCAGGTGTTCGCCGTACCATTGGTACAAAGGAACTGAATAAAAGAAATTTGCGCTGATTTTTGGTAAAGGCGGGTTTTGATGCAGAATCACCATTAAGAAATATGCAATCTGATTAACTCTACTGGGTCTAGTGGAGCTAATTTTAATTAAACTGAGAAATATATTGCTTTCATTCGTGGTAGACTCGTCCGTCATCACCCCTTGTTTCTGTTTATAGTAGACTCGTCCGTATATGAAGGAATGTAGTTTGCTAATTAAAAGGAGGGGGGTGGGGGGGGGGGGGAATCATAACCCTCGTATTTTTTTATTATTATTATTAATTTTTTTTAATGTGGTTCAAGATGATGCGGGTTTAAAACCTTAAATAATATATAAATTCTATGAATTTGCTTTGACGTCATTTTGATTTCGATTCAGCATGGGTTCACATCGTGTCCCGAATGTGAGAGAACGTTTACGTCTGCTTTCTATTACAATTTGACATCTAAAGCCGATTATTAACAAATCAATGTACTCTAGTAGTCGTTAAACAAAATAGTAAAATAGTGCAAATTGTAATACTAACATGCCACTTTGCATGTAGTTAGGCCATCATATGTAGAGTAAAACTTGATATACGACCAAAGTGGCAGTGACCCCTATTGGTCAGGTGATGTAACAATTCAAAATGGCCGCAACGTAAGTATTTCATACTCTGTATTATATTTAAAAGTGCAAGCTATAGAATATTAGCTCCAATGACAATATAATTATTATTTAATTTCCAATAGTTTTGTGTTATTAGTGTAGTAGTAAAAGACAAACTGGTCCAGGCAACGTAATCAAATGCACATACACTTTTTAAATAGAATTAGGCCATGTGCAGGGTTGGTGTGCATCAACCTTAATTAGATATATGCACATTAAACACATTTCCCCTTTTACCAATTACCATGGCGTTATTATGGGATGAGGTCTTTTAATAAATTACTGTGAAATCCTTTATTTTTATTGGTTAAAATGTTCATGATTTTCTTCACACACACACACACACACACACACACACACACACACACACACACACACACACACACACACATTTGGTTGGGTACTTAAATTTGTGGATCTGAAAGGTAATCCTCAAAACATTTATTCATATAAAACTATTTGTATTCTTGTTCTGTCTATTGAATGGTTGCTTGTCTGGTGTCTCATAGGACCATTGGTAATTAATGCTAATATTTCTGTTGGTACTAGCTCTTCAAGTAAAATGTTTGTGTAAGTCAGAAGACTAACCTGCTTTTATGTGATTGTCACCTCTACGGCAATCTTTTCTTCATCAGATCTGGACTTGTCATCTGTGGAATGCAGCAAGGTAGATAGAAGGAAAGACAAAAACAACAAGTCATTCACATGACTTCAAAGTCCTAAGTGACTCCTTTAACATGTTAACATGATGTCCTCAAAATATGTTCATACGAAATGGGCAGTATGGTGGGGATAAAGACAATCAACAAATTACAGCTTTATTGTATCTGGTTGAATTGTAAGGCCACAATATAAGCTACTTGGATAGGAATGCCTGTATCATTATATGAAAGTTTGTACCTTGGTTACCATGAAACCTGGCACTGTTTAATATTTGGATCAAAAATCATATTCACCCACGGCTCGGACTTAACAACAGCACTTGTCGTCGCTGAGATATAAATTGCCGTAGGTAGAGAGCATTACCGATGGCACTTTTGTGGCGTCGGTAAAATTCCTCAACAATAGCAAAATATATACACTTGGTGTACATAATCTGCCAATACTTTACGTTTTCACATTTGAAATATGTCTACATACAGCAAAATAACCTTTTAGTCATGTTTATTTTCTGCAAATGTCACTTTAAAAAAAAATTGCCGTCTAGGCAGGCTCAAAATTGCCATCGGTGGGTTGTTTCACCTATGACAATTCTTTTAAAAATTGCTGTCGTAGACAAATTCTTAATTTCTAGCTCTGTTCACCAATAATAGTACAGCAGCAGGAGATGATATTGTCAGTCTGTTCGTCACATGTCTCACTGAATGAATGGCGTGACAGAAACATTATTTCTCAACTATTATAGCAACTTGACAATGTGTAAACAGAATAAAGTCTCCAAATCACATCATCATGTCAGGAACTGTTGAACCAGGGCTCACGCGAGCTGGCGAACTGAGCCCAAACTTCACTTTGACCAGCTTGACTTCGCTGTGTCAGTCACTGGAGGGCGAAATCTGTGTCTCCTTTTAAAAATAGTGGCCACTTGCATTGTACACAATCACAGATGAATGGTGAAGAACTTGACGAACTCCTATTCATAGACAATAAATAAGTGTTTGAGAGTTCAACATGACACTGGCGCCACAGAATCATGCGACAGGCTCACAGACAACAAATAAGTGTTTGAGAGTTCAACATGACACTGGCGCCACAGAATCATGCGACAGGCTCACAGACAACACCAGTGTCTGGCATTAAAAGTAGGCCTACACGTGCTACTGCGTATAACTTCAATTATATAGTCAGCCGTGTGTGCTGGATATTGCACAAGGGAGGGGGTCTAAACTATGTTGAGCAAATGTTTCAGGAAGGTTGGGTCATGCTCCAGTAGAAGATACACTGAAAAATAATATTAATACGGAGCAGCAGACTTCGACGTGAAAAACAAAAATGCAGGGAGTGATTAACTAGTTTTATGCAGACTTTCTCATAACAAATAAATTCTAACAAAGATGCGGAAATTATAAAATAATACATGAAAACCTGTCCTAGCGGCCTCCTCTAATCAAGGGTCTCTCTGCTGTATGTGGCCACTTTTTCTCTAGTAAAATATGTTTAATGTAAATGCACTCCCAAGTCGCTAATTCAGTCTGACATCTGTATCAATTAAGAAATTGGGACTGTGGGATGCATTTAATCTAAGCTTGACGTTGGTAGGTTAATCTACTAGGACAATACGCTGCCTGGTGTAATAATTAAATGAAAAGAGAAGACAAACTTGTGAGAGAATGAATTCCAAACGGTTAAATTAGTGTTTTTCAGTGGCATTTCATTATTTTTTGAGACTGCAACATGTGAAAAGGTGAGAACATTCTAGAGCACACATTCATCAATTAGCAGTACAGACGGTAAAACAGTTTTTTTTTTTTTAAATTACACACTGCAAAGTTGCACCAGGTTTGCTTGTATTGGGTTAATTTAACTTCTTTTTGCATATTTATTTTTCAGATTAAAAATGCAAGTCTCCCTCCCATTAAAAACTTTGCCTGGTTCAACAACAATGGTTCCTTTACAATAATGGAATCGACCATTAACTTATTATTAGAACAAATGTTTCTAGTGTTTAGAATATTCAGACTAGGCCATTAAGCCACAAAAGAAGCACCACAGCTTCTGCCTACCTAATTCCCCATGTAACAATATCAAGTGCAGTACTAGGGTACACGGCAAATGAATTGTTATGTTCACTATTGTGTACTGACTACATGTACAATTGGTGATTATCTGGTTTAAACATATCAGTAATTCATTTCTTGTCACCAAATTGTCAAGTGCCACTTTTCCCAATAGTTTTGTGTTAATTAGTGTAGTAGTAAGAGACAAACTGATTTATCGAGTCCAAAGGTAGAAGCTCTAGTATGTATCCCTACTGGTCCAGCAACGTAATCAAATGCACATACACTTTTGTAATATAATTAGTCGCTGGAAATATCACACCTTAATTGGATATATGCACGTTAAACAAATTTCCCGTTTACCAATTGCAATGGCGTTATTATGGGGATGAGGTCTTAATAAACTACTTTAAAAACAGTCTTCGTATCCATGAACATTTTAATGAGTTTTTAAAATGATATATGTTTAACATTTTAATACCCCCTGCTTTACAACCTTGTGCTATTAAATCACGTTTGAGCTTTTCTGGTTTATTCTGCCAAATAAATTTATGAACTAGAGTCGTTATATTTTTTTTAAAACCTTTCCCTGGGTCTGGCAATGATATTAGCAAATATATTAGCTTGGGTATTATTAAGGTTTTAAGAACAGTTATTCTCCCCAAAACCGTTAATTTTCTAATGGACCATAATTTTATTAATTTTTGAATTTCCAGTACTTTAATGTTATAATTTAGATGCACGATATGTTCCAAGGTAACTGAGAAATTAATACCAAGTATACAAAGATCTGTTGCCCCCCCCCCCCCCCCCATTCCAACTTCTATCGTGCATGGTGAAAAACCTCGTTAGAGAACTTTTTACTTCCAATCCATATGGCTTTTGGTTTAGAATAATTTATTTTTAAACCAGAAATACGTGCGTAATAATCTAAAACTTTAAATGTACCGTACAAGGACTCGGGGAGATCCGTCAAGAATGAAGCTTGTGTCATCGACGTATTGCGATATAAGGTATTCTTGGCCGTCTATATCAATACCTTTAATGGCTTCGTTATTTCTAACAATAATAGCTAAAATTTCAGCACAAATAATAAAAATATATGGCGACAACGGGTCCCCTTGTCTACACCCCCTTTCTAGCATGAACGGTTCAGACAGAAAACCATTTTGCAATATTCTTGATAAGGAGTTGTTATACAATATTTTGATCCAATTTTTAATCGAAGATTTAAAATTAAAAATATCAAGTACTTTATTTATGAATGACCACGATACTGAGTCAAAGGCCTTCTCGAAATCGACAAGTAGCAATAGATCTGGAATGTTCTGTGTTTCAGTGTACTGCATAATGTCGTATATGAATCTAATGTTTTCTCCAATATATCGTCCTTTAATAAAGCCGGTTTGATCATTATTTATTATTTTATCTAATACCTGTTTTATTCTGTTTGCGATACAGCCGGATGCCATTTTATAAGTACAGTTCAATAAAGTTAACGGCCTCCAGTTTTTAAGAAATTCTTTAGGTTTATTTGCTTTGGGGATACATGTAATTATACCTAATTGTTTTACACTGGACATTTCCTTAATGGAGTAACTATGGTTAGTAGACCTGACTATAAAGTGACCGAGATCAGTCCAGAAGAATTTAAAGAACTCTGCAGTAAATCCATCAGATCCAGGACTTTTATCGTTTTTCATAGTTTTGAGAAATGCTAGTACTTATGAGTATTTTAATTCAACTTCTAATTGTTCAGATTCTTCATCAGTTAATTTATTAAAGTTTAAACCACCCATTTTTTCTATTATATCGTTGTCATCTTGTCCTTCTGGTGCGGAGTAAAGTTTTTGATAGAAAGCTCTAGTTTCTTTAAGAATTTCTTCTTGATCTCGGATTTCTTTTCCATTTTCTAAACGTATTCTTGAAACAAGTTTGCTCAAATAGTTCCTTGATTCTAAGTTACAAAAATATTTTGTTGGTTTTTCTCCTTCTTCTATCCATTTTGCACATGACCGAATATAATGACCTTTAAGCTTTACTCTTCGCAGTTCCATTAATTCATAAGGGTTTTTTTCAATTTCTTTTGAATCAATATTTTCTTCTTCCTCCAAACGTTTAATATCATCGCACAACTTAGTTTCTAATTCATTATTTTGTTTCATTTTAAAAGCTGCATAAGATATTGTTTTACCTCTTATTTCCATTAGCAGTGTTTCTAAGAAAAGTTGGTCGTTTACAGAAAAATGGATTTCATCATCTGAAATCAATTCTAGTTTTTCATAATGATATACTGGTACTGCATATTGGTATTTTTTTTTTTTTAAATGAATTATTGAGTTTCCACAGACCTCTACCTGTTTCAAATTGGTTTAGCTGCATAAATAAAACTACTACTGAGTGGTCTGAGCGATAGCTATTTTCAACTATTATTTTCTCTGCAGTTGGCATTAAATTATTTGTTATAATGACCCCTGCGTGTGCTGTAACCTCACCGTGGTGCAGGGGTGTAACATTCTCTTTGAGAATGGCCAATACAGCACAAAATTGAAGTTTTGAGTAAAATTCAGTATCCGTAAAATTCTGTGATATTTGTGTTTATGCACAGTTCTTTACACTGTGTTTTTATTTAACTGTTGAATTTTTATACTGATGATGATCATCACACTGTTGTTTCATTTTACCATAGTTTGACACCCAATAGCCGATGTATTTTTCGTGCTGGGGTGTCGTTAAACATTCATTCATTCATTCATTCATTGTTATAACGAAAAAATCTAATCTGGCTTATTTTGGCGGTGTCTTTTTTATCCAAGTATATCGTCTAAAATTTTGATATAATTCTCTAAATGCATCCTTTACATCAAACATTTCCATATTTTCAACAACTACTTTTTGAGCCTTTGGGTGGTTAACATGTAAATAGTTTTTAGTGTCCAAGTCTTGATTTAATACTAGATTAAAGTCTCCAGATACTATGAATTTATCATTTCCAAATTGTACAATATACTCAAATATGATTTGAAAGAAAATTATGTTGTCATCATTTGGTCCATATATATTTGCTAGTGTAATTCTTTCACCTTCAATTTCCCATTCTTACCTTCACAGGATAAAGCAGACATCCGACGTCATTAACTAGTTATTTTCCATCTAACCCTGGACCTACAAGTTGTATATAACATGTATTCAATAGAGGATGAATATAAAAATAAAGGTACAAACAAGGACTAGATATTGTAATCTGTTTGATATGTTTCAGTATAAATACAAATAGTTGAGGTATATTGCATTTTAGTGAGCTCTTGCACACCATAAGATCAAATGAAGGACAAATATGGAATTCATTGGACTTCTTCAAATGTTTCTGGACCAGTTAGTACATAATTTTTCTTTTTGTAATTCAAGAAATTTGACGATCTGACCAAGAACACATGGTTATAGAGATCGCTCACACTTTTTGGAATAGGATCACACTTAACAATGGCTGCCAGCTCATCAATGTAACCCCATTGCTTCTCTTTCATGTGGTGAGCGTGTCTCCATGGCAAACCCTGCTCTAGCCTCTTTCTGAAATCAGCCTCAATATCCTTATCCATGTCTTCTTTAGATGGTAATTCCACTGACCCGTCAAGCACTGCCAATGCTAGCTGAACCTGCATGTGGAAGAAGGGGAAGGGGCAAATCAGTTTGCAGACCCCTATAAAGGATAAAGAGGGGAACTGTGTGTGAATCATGTGCTTGTATAATAGTGTAACTCTCTCGTCTGTTATGTCCAGTTTGCAGTCTTCAGAGAGGAATGGGAAGACAAATCTGTAGCCTGTACATAGAATGAGACTGTCAATTTCTTCTTCTTCTTCGCCTCCTAGGAACACGACCGAATTTTCCTTCAGACACTTGATTCCTGCCTTAACTTCAACATTTTCTGGAAACTGTGACATGAGGGTATCTTGGTTGTGACTGAGATAAACCTGGAGGGAAAGAAAAAAACATGGATACTTCCCTTGTTCAATTTCATTTTGATTTTATACCAAAATATCAAGTGTTAACGCTTTGATTTCATATAAAACATTAATACACCTTTCATTTCATTTCAACTTATTTTCGTGCTTATATCCAATTAAGGTTATGGGCACACATCTCAGCTATTTGGGCTGACTGTCCAGGACAGTAGGTTAGTTGATAGTGGTTAGTAAGAAAGAAGAGGGTGTAATGGTCTTACACCTACCCACTGAGTCGTTAAAACACGCTCTGGGTGGGAGCCGGTACCGGGCTGCGAACCCTGTACCTACCAGCCGTATGTCCGAGCCGGTTATTAATACACAAGTTACTTTTCTCAATTTGATTTTAAATAATAAAACACTTCTTTTGTCAACTTAATTGCTTTAGTTTTAACTACCCCCCCCCCCCCACAAAAAAAACAACTAAAAACCCCAACAAAAAAACACAAAAAAAACACACACACAAAAAAAAAAAAAAAAACACAACCAAAAAACCAACAACCCCCCAAAAAACCTAAAACAACAACAACAACAAAAAACAACCCCAGAAACCCCCACCCCAAAAAAACCCAAAACAACAACAACAACAAACAAACAAACTTCCAATGTTAAGTATGGGGTTGTTTTTTTTACTTCATTCTGAAATTAGTAAAAACAATTCAAAATAGTTTATCATTTTTGGCAAGGCCAACGTAGATCTCATCCAACCCTTCTAGAAAATAATATAAGGAATACAAGTTTTAACGTATTTAAAAAAAAGAATGTATTATATGAAGCCAATCTACTGAACCACTCCTACTATGATGGATTGGGTAACAACAAAGTAAAACTATTTGCTGCGAGACTGGAATTGTGGCACTGTACCTTATTGGCTACTTTGCTTAACAGAATAGCTATGTCAACACCGGACGATGATGCTCCAAGACAGACAACTCTTTGATTTTCGAATGGAGATGGCTCTCTGTAATTATGACTGTGGATTATCTGCCCTTTAAAAATATCCATTCCCTGTATTTGTGGAATTAGAGGAACAGAATAGTGGCTGAAAAAATAATAAATAAAATTAATTAACAAAAACACACATTCTTATAGTTTATCATTTGGACTAAATATAACTCAAAGACTACGAAAACGCACCACCTATTTTTGTACGGATATATGTTGTTTTAAGCAAATTATTAAACTGGAAATGCAGTTCATTAATTCATAATCGTCACCTTTGTTTGTATCGGAATTGTTTTTAATACAAACGTACGTGACAATAGTGCAAGATGCCAAAATAGCAAAACGCGTATTTTCCACTTAAAAATCGAGTTCATGTGGCAATCGGAGATTCTCGTGCAACATTCTCCTTTACATAATAACACAATCAAGAATCTATGCCGTTACTTTAACTAACTTTCACCATAACAAATCCACGATGCCTAGACTTTCAGAAAATCAACGCAACCAAGCAATAGGTCTTTTAGCAGCAGGAAGTTCTGCCAGAGAGATATAGCCAGACGATTTAATTGTCACCATACGACAATTACACGATTAGATGTAAGGTATAGACAGACTGGAGTTTCCCGGGATCGACCGAGACCAGGTGCACAGCGCGTTACAACACCAGCCCAAGACCGTCATATACGGCTGCTTTATTTACGCGGCCGTTTATGAACATCAACACGTACAGCTGCAAAAGTCGTTGGTAGACGAGGACCAACAGCTCCCATCACGGTACGACGCCGATTATGATCCGCCGGACTACGTGCAAGACGACTTTACGTTGGACCAATTTTGACTCAACGGTACTGTCAGCAGCGAATGGAGTAGATTGCAGAGGAGGCAAGTCCTTTTCACAGATGAAAGCAAGTTCCATCTCTATCAAGCTGACGGTCGTCAACACGTTTTTAAACGACGCGTGGAATGTTTTTCAGATTGCTATGTTTTGGAATCCAACAGACGGAGAGGGGGGAGCGTAATTGTTTGGAGAGGTTTCAGCTACCATCACCTGTACATTTGGTGAGAACGCGTTACTGCTGTGAGTTACAGAGATCACGTTCTGCGGCCGATAGTTATCCCCCATTTTCATGCCCATCCAGAATTACAGACATTGCAACAAGACAGTGCTCATCTGCAAACTGCACGTGTATGCATGCAGTTTTTGCAACGTAGTCACAACAACGTCATGCAATGGCCTGCAATGTCACCTGATATGGCACCCATTGCACACGTGTGGGACAAAATTGGGAGGCGATTGTCCAGAGGGAAGCAGTTACAGACTGTGCAACAATTAGAGGACACTTTGGTGCGAGAATGGAACAGAATTCCACAGACATTCTTCCAAAACCTTGTCACCTCTATGAGAAGACGATGCACGCTTTGCATAGCCGCACGTGGAGGACACACACGATACTGACATTTAGAGACATCTTTGTAATCTGATCTTACATTTTAATTTGATTGAGTAATGAATATTCATATATTCCAAACATTTGAACAAATTCTAAGCTGGCACTGATGTCATGTGCCATCTACAATATAAAGTACTCTTGTGGTTATCTCCCCCTGGAGCAATGGTAACAAGAAATAGTCAATCACCCTGGGGTCTAATTCACAAAGATTTCTTAGGCTTTGCTAGACTTTTAGCATTGCACTGCGAGATCGCAAAGTTGCAAGAGTTTAGTGAATTAGGCCCCAGGTCTAGTCTCTGCCATATGATGGATATGGAAAATACAAACACTGATTAAACAGTGAAAGGCAGAATACCTCTATCACAATTAAACTTAATTTAGCTAGTATTATCTATCATGAGGAGACAACTTTTTCTTTTTTTAAATCATAGAAACCTAATTTACATAATTTAATATCAATGTGGTCAGTTAATCGAAGTACTTAGAACAAATGAATGTTGACAGACGAAAATTACTAGTCATTGATTCTGTGTCGTCGATTTCTAGTGTGGATTAGTGGAATCCCTCAAAACCGGACACTCTGTAAACAGGAAGAAGTTTATTTTGTTTAACGACACCACTAGAGCCCAATGATTAATTAATCATCAGTTATTAATGGATGTCAGACTGTAAACAGGAAAGAAAGAAGGAAATGTTTTATTTAACGACGCACTCAACACATTTTATTTACAGTTATATGGCGTCAGACATATGGTTAAGGACCACACAGATATTGAGAGATGAAACCCGCTGTCGCCACTTCATGGGCTACTCTTTCAGATTAGCAGCAAGTGATCTTTTATATGCATCATCCCACAGACAGGGTAGTACATACCACGGCCTTTGATATACCAGTCGTGGTGCACTGGCTGGAACGAGAGACTGTAAACAGGAATTCTCTCAAAACCAAAGTTTTCCATGATCCCTTCATAAATAAGAGTATATCACATGACCTATGTAAACCAGACACCCCTTAAAACCAAACTTTTTACTTTGTCACCTTGGTGTCCAGTTTAGAGAGGTTTCGCTATACGTATATCATTAACCCAATTTTTTGCAACACTATAATACATAGAGAATCTTTCATGTTTTTTCGTCAAATATGATTTATATCTCATCGAGTGAAGTTTGCAATCATATCTCACGAGTCGCGCTTGAGTGTGATATGATTATAAACTTTACGAGATCACATATAAATTATATTTGACAAAAAATATGAAATTTTCTATTTCTTACATAATTTTTTGGTAATTTACCTATATTTTTAAAATGCCAGCAGAAAAATTGCTTCGGCTTTCTTACAGTGAAAATAACTCTTTCTACAGTGACGATAATACATTTTAGAGTGAAATAGTGAAATTTTCACTCTAAAATTTTTATCGTCACTGAGTGACTAATAACACTATTATTTCACTGCTATTTTAAGATAGTTCACTAAATGTTATATAGTAAATGTAACTCTCTTAAATATACAGCATTCTCACCCATTGCAAACAATAACACCATCAAATATTTCTGTAGAGACCTGTGACGTGTCTCGGACATCATTATATGTGACCTCCCATTTGACCTTGACCTTCTCTTGATCAATGGGCTGTACTTTCTGCACATACTGATAAAACTGGAAATAATCAAACAAGTTAATACACCCCCAGTCACGATAAACAGTTCATAGATTAATGGCAATAAATGAAATTGCATTTGTACAAATTTATACCATCTTTGGTTTATTTGTTAATATCTGCATATTATGTTGCCATTTCAGTTACGACAGTAACCTTATTAAAATAGTGTTTCTAGTTAACAGTTTTAAAAAAAAAAACACATGTCAATTTGAAATACATGTACAATTTGCATAAAGTGTTTTCCCACGAAGGAAAGAAAAGACTAAACATAGAATGGTAACTGGTACTAGAAGACTTATATGCATATGACTTACACATTATATCACAAGATTCTGCAGATGCTAAATGCTTAGCTATTAAATATCTTTAAAAAAAGATTGTTTTGTTTAACGACACTACTAGAGCACATTGATTAATCAATTATCGGCCATTGGATGTCAAACATTTGGTAATTCTGACTAATAGTCATCATTCCTAATGCAGCAAGTGATCTTTTATATGCACTTTCACACAGACAGGATAGCACATACCATGGACTTTGATATACCAGTCGTGGTTCACTGGCTGGAACGAGAAATAGCCCAATGGGCTCACCGACGGGGATCGATCCCACACCGACCATGCATCAAGCGAGCACTTTACAACAGGGCTATATCTCGCCCTATTGAATATCTATGCAGCATTGTACCCTGAAAATATCTTCTATACCAATCTACTAAGAAAAAACCCAGAGAACCTTAATTTTTTTAATGACATCATAGTGATCAGCATAGTCTTCCAAATACTTCAAGACATCTTGGCTCTTGATAAAAGATGGCAGCTTCTTGTCAAATGGAAAACCTGGAAAGGCCATGGATTCTTTTGGAAGATTGGTTCTGTACAATAGAAAACAAACTGAACTTTAGGTTCACGTATGGAATATGAGATAAATAACAATTATACTTCAGTGGTATACCAAGAAGCTTCTAAAATACTATTTTATATTTGATGGGTCTACAGGAATAACCTGCGATGTCACATTTTTAGTAAGGTGATATGTTTTTTAATTTTAACGTTTACAACAATTATAAGGTGTTTTTTTTTAATTTAGTGTGCTATTGTGACCTTGGCATACACGACCATTATAATACTGGCTATCTGTTTGGACATATATTATTCACGTGAACCTTTCATTTGTTCCTCTATGAAATGGTTACTACATGGGTTGAATTTGAATTATTGGGGTCCATAGCAAGTGTTGTCTTTGGTTTAATGGCACCTAGAACAAATCGTATAAACTGACTTACAGTTACCTAACATTTTGAAATATTGTACATAAAAAAAATAATGATATCAAATATTCCATCAAATATTTGGTGTTACACTTACAAGTACACCAACTCATGGTAAATACTTAAGAATCTTAAGTAATTTCAAGTTTGGCTGGACTATAAAATTACAATTCATGTGACTGACCAATGGATTGCCCCTAGGTAAAATCATATGAACTAACTTGAATCTGCTGGATTCCTAAGATTTTGAAATACTGTTCCTTGTATGTACATTAAAAAAAAGAGTATTTCAAATATTCCATCAAATAGTTTCTGTTAGAATCACAACTCCAGGTACCTACTTAAGAATCTTACGAAATTTTAAGTCTGAGGCAGTTGATTGAGTTATAAAAATTACAATTCATGTAATTGAAACATGGCTTAGACTCACAACAACTCTTGATACATGCTAGAAAATATCGGCATCCCATACTGGTCAGTACCAGTCTTATCTGTATAAACCCACGTTCCTCCAACACGACTACTCTGTTCAAAACAGATGGGATCAAACGTGGCTGGTTTGGCAAAGAGGTGTCGTAGAGCACACAACCCACTAGCACCAGCTCCTATCACAGCCACGCGAATCATATCTGTTGTCAGAGCCAAGACGTACTTGTCGAAATCTGAAAACAAAATGAAATAAAACTCCAATCACAGCCATGCAAATCATACTGGTCGTCAGAGAGAGAGTGATCGATCCTGTGACCTGTCACAGCTCATGCACATAAGCCCTGTATGTTTTTGTTACATATAATTTTCACAAACACACACACACACACACACACAGACACACACAAACACACACACACACACACACACACACACACACACACACACACACACACACACACACACCACAGCTTCTAGAATTTGTATAAAATCCACTAGCCATGGGATCAGTGATTGAAAAAATGTACTAGCCACAATTAAAAATTCACTAGCCCCCTGCACGATTTGTCACCCCGGCACGATTTGTGACCCGGGTGACAAATCGTGCAGCGACGCCTGTACGATTTGTCACCCGGGTGAGAGAGGGTGACAAATCGTGCAGCGTGTGTGCATTTTTTCTCCCTGTTGACAAATCGTGCAGGCATCACTGCACGTTTTGTCACCCAAGAGAGCGTGTGTACCTTATTTTTGTAGACCTTTAATATCAAAGTCCATTTGTTCAAATCATGGTTATGCTAAATTTTTGAATAAAAAAAAAAGAATAATGTTCTATTTGACGCATTCAAAAATATATTTAATTACATTTATATTGTGTCGCGTAGGATCGATCCTTCTTGGCGGACCCAGTGGGTAGTTCCCCGTCCCATACAAAAGTAAAGTTTATTTTATTTAACGACGTCACTAGAACACATTGATTTTTATCTTATCATCGGTTATTGGACGTCAAACATATGGTCATTCTGATACAATTCCATAGAGGAAACCCGCTGCCGCCACATAGGCTACTCTTTCCGATAAGCAGCACGGGTTTTTTATATGCACTTTCCGATAGACAGAACAGCACATACCACAGCCTTTGATGGACCAGTTATGGACCATTGGTTAGAACGGAAAATAGCCCAAACTGCAAATGGGTCCACTGAGCAGGATCGATCCAATGACCGACCGCTTCACAGGCGGACACGCTACCGATTGAGCTACGACCCACTCTTCCATCCCATACGGTGCCAGTGACTGATCTACCGAATACTGTGGTATGTGATATCCTGTCTATGGAAAAGACCTCTTGCTGCCAGTGGAAAATTGTAGAGGGTTTCCTTTCAAGACTATGTCCGAATTACCAAATGTGTGACAAATGATATCCGATAATTAATTAATCGCCTCTAGTGGTATTGTTAAAGTATCACTGCACCAAACCAAATAACATTGGCAATAATGTTAGAAATTTGTAATAGAAGTATTAGACGCAGCGTATTAAGCCACTGGGAGTATATGCACAATTCGTGTAGCACCTCCTATTCAACATTCTCTAGATTGTCGCTCTAAACGAAAATTTCATTCCACCTATCGGACCACTAAACACTGTTTTAAATTCGGATGTATTTATTACTGTATTAATCACACCCAAAAGTTGACGTGTTTCACTACTGCAGGTTTTTTAAAATTAAACGACAAAGTTGTGACCTATGTAAAGACTCGCATCGATAAAAAATAGTAAAGTTTGTTTTATTTAACGATGCCACTAGAGCACATTGATTTTTATCTGATCATCGGCTATTGGACGTCAAACATATGGTCATTCTTACACATTTCTTCAGAGCAAACCCGCTGTTGCCACATATGCTATACTCTTTTTGATATGCAGAAAGGGGTATTTTATATGTACTTTCCCACAAACAGGACAGCACACACCACGGCCTTTGACGAACCAGTTATGGTCCACTGGATGGGACGGAAAACAGCCCAAACTGCAAATGGGTCCACTGAGAAGGATCCGAAAGATTCTGCCTAATTACAACACATTATACATATTTACCATTGGGCGAAAGGTAAAAAAAATAGTCACACTTTCAACAGTACGAAGTGTAATTTTATTAAGTATGCTAAAACATGACTGAAATTAAAGTGTGAAGAAAGCGCCGCTTTAAACGGGTCAAGCTAAATTCAGCATTGTAAATCTTTCAATGGTTTTGATTTTAATTGTTTTTCTTTTTGATTTGGGGCTACTGGTAGAGGAGCAAACAATAGAATTCCGACTTTTAATAAAGAAATTTATATAGTGGAATATTTAAAATTAAAATTAACTGTCAAGTAATTTGGAATCACAATCATTTGTTTAAATCCTCCACCAATTGGTCTAGATGTGAAATTAAAGAAAGAAAAAAATTAATCGTTTTTTATTTTTTATTTTATTAATAACAAAATATATATTTCTCTTTCTTCTCATATGGCTTTCCACACATTAACAGTTTGGTTTTTGGGTGTTTGTTTTTGTTTTGTTTTTTGTTTGCAAACGTAGGATTTGCAACAACTGTTGCTACCATAATCAGCGCCTATACCACATGTATAATTAAGAAACTTCTGTGGTGGTCTTCTTGTAACTACAACCAGCCATTAAACCATCTGGGGTTATTCATGATCCTCCTAATTTCTAGTGCCAAGCCACTGCTTCGACCTGCTGCTCTTACCAACCGCCTGACACTAATGATGTTAGGAACAACTGGAAGCAAGGAATAATTAATATGAAGTCTGAGAAATGGAATGTCGGATACCACAGACCTGAAATAGGGGTTGACTCGTTGAAGAATGTATCTTCTGGTTGGATCAAGTTCTAATAATATACGGATAATTAACATTTGAATTTCACGCGGCAAGTATTCTTGTGACTAATGGTCAGAGTCGACGGATCCGTGATGGAATGTCTGCAGTGGAGGAATGATTGCAGAAGAGCTGAATGGCTGCCTCTGTAAACTATCTGTTCTCGGGCAGTCCTTCATTTCTGCGGACTGCTCAGAAAATGATTGCTCCTGGGCTGACTGAAAAGTTAAGTCATAGTTTGGGGTGATTGCCTGAGAAGAAAGTGCCGGCGATAACTGCAGTGAAGGACTGACTGCACAATAGTCAGAATGGTTGCTTGGGCTTCCTGTCTCTGTACAATTTGTCAACTCAAAAGGAAGTTCGTACATCGACTGCCCAGATACATCCCATGCTTGATTCACGAATAACTGCTCAGTTGAGATAGGGCTTCGTCCGGTTTCTAGCCGAGGTACCCATGTTAACAGCTCTAATTCAACATCATGTGTAATACTCACACTCAAATAATGAATGCTCTCCCCTGTTTTCAGGCAGATAGCCAAGTGTCAGCAAGAAAGAGTGTTCGTTGTAATATCCAGTGGGTGATATTAAAATGGTATGGGCTGGCCCTTTGGATGAGAGTATCAAAAACTGTACATTATATTCTCGAGCTAGTGCCATCAGTGTAACATTGTCACCATAAGTCGTACTTTTCTGCATATCTTTCAGGTATTGATCGATGGTCCCAACAACAAATGGTCCGTACGTGTAACAAAATATTTGTATATGATCCACTGCATTCTGACGAAGGGTTGCTGGAGTCCGGTGGATTCCGTACAATGAAAGCTGATTTGCCACTGAAGCAAACTGGCAACTTCCAGGGTTATCTCTTAGGTCTAATAACACATCAATCATGTGAGTTTTACTCAAATTGTTAACTCTGTCCTCGTGTGTCAGTGGGATAAGATATTGCTTTTTGTGAAGATCTTTCTTCAGCTCCGAGTTCAACGTTCGTTTTGCCACCAGTTTCTTTTGTTGTTCTTTTTCTGCTGTTGTGATTGTTATGTCCATGACAGACAGCCACTGACATACTTCTTCATTATCTGGTTTCTTATATTTGACCAGATATTTACTCTTCTGGAGATTTCTATCCTGGACGATACCTGTCAAAACAAATCGTCTGTGCGGAATCCATTTAGATTTTCTTGCAGGATAACGGAGAAGAATCTTCTCTTCTATATTATAGATTGAAGTGTGAGTGCTTCGAGAACAGGTTCTGATCATTATGTCACTCGAATGCTGCGAGGCTTGTTTAACAGAGTCTTGTAAGGACTTACATGTTCTATTGGTGAAAACCTGTACCGGAATTTTGTACCCGAGCACTTCGTTTGGAATGGAGTTTATGCTTTCTTGAATTTGAAAGAGATTCTTCGCCCAGTTGAAGCCCTTTTTCTTTAGGATTCTGTATTGTATTTTTCTTCGAACTTCCCGGTGGGACCTTTCACATTTCCATTGAGATTGCGGGTGATAAGGGCGGCTTCGGATAATTTGGATTCCTATCTTGTGTAAAAGCTTTTCCACATTTCCACGAAACTCCATGCCTTGGTCGCACTGGATTATTTTCGGGGTTCCATGCTCTGCGAAGATGTTTTGCAAGACCAGTGGTCTGAGAAAAATAAATCGCGAAAATGTGTCGATGATTGACAGGATATACTTTTGAATTTTCCCATGATATATGACTTTGTCCTTGCTCATATCAATTAAATCGATTTACCATCGTTCATTTACAGGTGGCACAGTATTAGTAAACTTAGGAAACGTCTTTTGGTATGTCTTTGGTTGTTTCTGGATTTTTCCAATGTTCCTGTATGACACATTGGCAAAGCCATCACGAAGCTGGTGCCAGATTGTTCTTGAGCCGCATCCGTAATTTTGTAGAAAATTAGTTTTTACTAAGGTGGACATCGTATTTCTCACTACAACTGGTTTCTCATTGAAACATAGTTTGCCATCAACAACAGAGAAATTTAATTTATTTCTAAAATACTGTCTCCTTGCGTTGACTTGCACCCTTGTGAGTTCTTTCTTTGGGATTTGAAATGTGCTTTGTACAAGCTGAAAAATAGTATCGTACTGCTCCTTTTTGAAGCTGTGTAAGAATGGATGAGGTCGACACTTCCTGACTTGCTCTGGAATTTCCTCGATCCGATCCATATATAAATTCTTTTGTCCCTGGATAGAAAAAAAGAATACTTAAACTGAGAATAATCATATTTTATATATTTGTTTTCAAAAAGAGGAAACGAAATCATAAACTGCAAAACATCCACGGATATCAACATAAATAGAGAGAGAGAGAGAGAGAGAGAGAGAGAGAGAGAGAGAGAGAGAGAGAGAGAGAGAGAGAGAGAGAGAGAGAGAGAGAGAGAGAGAGAGAGAGAGGGAGACGTAGGGAGAGAGAGGGAGGGGGACGTAGGGGAGGGAGAGGGTTGGAGAGAGGGGAGAGGGGCACGTGGAGGGAAGGTTGGAGAGAAAATGGAAAAAGTGGTGAGAAAAAGAGAGTGAGAGTGAACAATATCAGAGAAAAAGAAATGAAATATAAATATTTTATTATTTAACGACACTCAGCACATTTTAATTTTCAGTGTATATGGCGTTGGACATGTTATGGTGAAGGACAACGCAGATAATTGAAAAGAAAACGACCCCATGAGTTGCTCTTTTCGA
This sequence comes from Gigantopelta aegis, assembly GCF_016097555.1. Taxonomy (NCBI): domain Eukaryota; kingdom Metazoa; phylum Mollusca; class Gastropoda; order Neomphalida; family Peltospiridae; genus Gigantopelta; species Gigantopelta aegis. The sequence goes on from NC_054712.1 coordinate 21,563,342, forward strand.
TTAGGTTACATTAGAATTATTTGTTTAACGACACCCCAGCACAAAAAATAAAATCGGCTATTGGGTGTCATTCTGTGGTAAAAAAGTAAACAATTATTTTAAAATAAATCAGTTGTAAAAGCCTGATTTACCATATTATAGACTTTACAATATAATAAATAAACAATACATATATACAATTATCACATATATATAACTTTAACTATACAATAGAATAAATAAATATTAAAAATATATAATTACCAGATTCTTTTAAAAACATGCACCATCCCACAGACAGGATAATATATACCACGGTATTTTGGTAGACCAGTTCTTTTGGAGCACAAAGTAGAACGAGAAATAGCCCAATGGGCCCACCGACCGGGATCGATCGTAAACTCACCGCTCATCAAGCGAGCGCTTTACCACTGGGCTACGACCCCACCTCTTCCAATGATGTGTTTTAAAACAAAGCAAATAAAGAACTTTTACTTTTCTAATCTTTACTTTAAGCTTATTTTTGTTTGTGTTTTACCATTTCATGTTGTTAATAGTTATATTTTAGAAACAACTGAAGTCGCCAATATTGTAACATTTCTAACTAAGAGACGTTCAGGTTGTTTGAATAACTTGTGCCCAGTATTTAAATGTGCATGCATAATATGTAATAAATATATTCTTCAAGCTGTTCAGGCGGCTGGGATCCCTAAAGACAAATTAATGGATAATGGCTGGCATCTTCAATAGTCATCTGATCAGTTGACTTTAGCTTAAACATGTTTTTGATTTCAGTATTTATTAAATTTATTAAAGGTGGAAAATTAATTAAGCAATCAAATCTACGAGACATACAAATAAAATTTATGAAAAAGGAATACTAACGTGTTACTGCGAAAATTTCCGAAGTCTTCTCTTCTGAAGGTACCCGTTCTTTTGAAAAAGTTGCTGAAACCATTGGTTATTATATAGAGAAGGACGCCGCATTGATCTTCTTTCTTTAAAAATACACCGATGTTGTTTTACAATTAAAGCAACGCCATTCACTTTGAAGAAGTTAACGTCAATCATGACATTGTGCCGCTTTTTATGTAACTTCAAACGCAGCATGTTCACGCACGTGCACCTCCATAATATATGTATGTATGTATGTATGTATGCATGCATGCCACGGCCTCAATCGTATCGACGTGCGGTATCCAAGGTCATAGCTATGATTTTTTGTAGGGTGAGGCAGATGATTGTTTGGAACGAACGAACAAGTTCCAGCGTAAAGGTATATGGCTATTGTTGTAAGACATTTTGGAGTGGTTATTTGTGGGAGTTGGGGTGGGGAGTGGGGTGGGGGCGGGTGCATGTGAACTGGCCCAAGCTTGATAATAATCCCAACTTTATTGTGTTTCAAGGGGAGGTAAGACTATAAAACTGCCCCCAATATCAATATAACAAGACATAAAATAATAAAAAATCACTGTTAAAAAGTATTAACGTCCAGATGCCAGGAAATCGCATTTTAATGCAGTCAAGGTTCAACATTTTCCGTATCTTCCTCCTATGACCCCCCCCCCCCCCCCCACACACACACACACGCAAATTCCTTGCTACGGGCCTGTGCTTATATTGTTGGGGATAGGTGATTTAAAGACTGATTTGTGTTAACACATGTGTCAACAACCTATGTATTTATTTATTGTAAAAAAGTAACGAAAATAAGAAACATCTTGGCCATTGATGTGTCATACTTGGAGTCTGATGATTAAAACTCATGAACGTATTATAATAAAGATAAAATATGAAGATCGTTTAAAAGAGTTTGATGTGTTCAGTGACAAGTCAATCCCAATTTAAAAAAAAAAATTTATTATTGTCTTTTTTTCCCCAGTCCCTTAATTACATGAAAACAACAATCTATGCTAAGGGTAAGCATGACTTATAATTGAAATTTATACAAGCAATATGACACAATACAGGGTACTGGTATTTTCACACACACACACACACACACGCACACACGCACGCACGCACGCACATGTATATGCAAGTGAATCCAAATATTAATGGATCCTCGGAGAGATGGAAATTGTCAATTTAAAGTAATATCGCACTAGTTGTCTCTCAGAGGTTTAAATCGGGCTCGTAGTCAACTTCGCCAAAAATCTTTAAGACATATAACGGTCTTAGCGATGCATATGAAACCTTCCGTTAAAGACAACAAGTCAATAAGAGAAGACATTGAATCAGTGCGCAAAGATCGCGAAGAACTTAAAGCCGCCATAACAGATCTACAATGCAGATCCATTAAATACAAATTAATTTTCTCTGGTTTGGCTGAAAACAGTAACGAAAACACGGAACAAATATTGAGAGACTTCATATATGATGAACTAGAAATTGACCGCGATGTGAACTTTGGGAATGTACATAGATTTGGAAGGCGTCGTAACGGTAACCCACGACCTATTGTTGCACGCTTCTTGTACAATAACGATCTAGTCTTGGTGAGAGACAGGGCTTACAGATTAAAAGACAAGCCATATAGCATTCACGAGCAGTTTCCCTCAACGATAGAGGACCGTCGTAAAAAACTGTATCCGGTTGCTAAGAGAGCCAGGCAAGCTGGACATAAAACGCGAATGGTGCGAGACAGGCTTTTCGTTGACGGCAAGCTGTATGAAGAATCTGACCCACCCCAAGCTGACCCGCGATCTTACCGGGATGTCCTACAAGTAAAGCCTAACAGTAACAGTGCACGCTCTAGAAGGCGTGGTGAGCACAAGGAACATAACCCTAGACCTGCTTCGAAACGCCCGCGAACCCCCTCCACGCCAACATCGGACAACCCCCCTCCACACAGATCGAACGATAGCGCAGAATAGGACAGTGCGGTGGGTGGTGTATCCACAAAGTATGATGTTTTAAAAATATGTTCATGGAATATTCAACGTGGTGCAGCCGACAAAATCAAGAACGCAGACTTTGTTAAATTATTTGATAACAGTGATATCGTGTTTTTATCTGAATGCTGGTTAAATATGAATACCAAACTAAGCCTTGAAGGCTATAACAGTGTAGAAGTGCCAAGGAAGAGATGTAGAGGTGGTGGATTGGTATTGCTATATAAAGAATATTTAAATGATAAAATTATAAATTTGAACATAGAACATGATAGTATAATTTGGATAAGATGTGATAAATCTCTGTTTGTTGACAATGTAGACACTTATATTTGTTTTGTATATTTACCCCCAGATCGAAGTAAATTTTATTCACTGTATGATTGTGACTTATTCCAAGTGCTGGAAGAAAATGTGGAATATTTTAAAGATCAAGGGAACGTTATACTAATGTGTGATTTTAACGGTCGTGTCGGCCACGAGAGTGATTTTATAGAAAATGATAACACACGTTTTGATGATATCGGCTGTGTACCAAAGCATTTTGATTACGAAAGCGATATATATTATTAAAGAAACTCCGAAGACATGAAAGTAAACACCTTAGGAAGATTTGTCTTAAACCTGTGCATGGCGTCTGGTGTTAGAATATTAAACGGCCGATCAGCTAGTGATTGCACTGGGGAAATCACATTCTATAACAAAAACGGCAGTAATGTAATAGACTACTGTATTGTAGATAAATATTCTCTAGATGTTACACACGATTTTTATGTTGGAGATTTTAATATTCACTCTGATCACGCACCTATATCCATGTTATTAAGAAAACCGTATGGTATAAATGAATGTACATGTACTTGTAAAAAGGCAAGCAGAACATATGTATATGAGTGGAATGATGATAAAAAAGAAACAACACTTAACAATGCTATGTCTAAACAAGAAGAATTAAGTGCTTGTATTGACGACCTTATTCTTAAAAAGACTTCTGTTAATGAGTGTGTGAATAATCTAACAGGGGTGTTACATGATATATTTGACGAAACATGTAAGCGCGAAACTCGAATAGGTAACAACTGCTCAGTACACACTAACAAACGCGGTATCGTCCCTGAACACAAGCCTTGGTTCAATGAGGAATGCACAAAGCTATACAACAGGTATAGGTGCGCTCTCCGGCAATTCAATTACAACCGTAGCCATTTAAATAGATTCAAACTATCAGATGCTAAAAATAAGTACAAAGTGTTACAAAAGAAACTGCGTTCATCTTACCTAATGCAGGAAAGAAATATGATAAAACATATAACCCTAAAGCATTTTACAAAAAATTTAGTAAATCTAAAAAAGATCGTAACTGTGATATAACAATAGACACATTCATGAATCACTTTAAAAACCTCGCTTGTTCTACACAAAACGATGATACACAAGGGACTAACGATTGCACTAATCAAGATAACCAAGCCGTATACGAAGAATTAGATAAGCGTATTACCGAACATGATATCCTATATGTGTTAAGCAAAGCTAAGCGTAACAAAAGCCCCGGCATTGATGGCCTATTATATGAGTTTTTCGCTGAATGTAAAGATATAATGCTGCCTATACTATGTAAACTTTTTAATGTTATTTTAGACTGGCATCTTTCCAGAAAATTGGTGCAATGGCACAATTATTCCTGTGTTTAAAATGGGTGATAAAAACGATATAAATAATTATAGAGGTATCACGCTCATGAGCCACTTATCAAAATTCTTAAATAATAGATTATTGAATGTGAGTTCAATCTACAATATTATATCTGATGCACAGTTTGGGTTTAAGCCCGGTTTTAGCACAGTTGACGCTATTTTTGCTCTGCAGAGTCTTATAACTATTACGCTTGGCAGTAAGAAAAGACTCTACTGTGCTTTCATTGACTTTAGTAAAGCATTTGATACAGTTGAGCATAAGGCATTGTGGCTAAAAATTTATAAATTAGGATTAAATAGTAAGCTTGTAAATGTTGTAAAATCAATGTATGGTCAGATAAAATCATGTGTGAAATATCAGAGAAATATATCTGAATCCTTCTGGTACAAATCCGGTCTAATTCAAGGAGAAGCTCTTTCGCCATTCTTGTTTTCTTTATTTGTTAACGATCTAGAAATGGAACTGTTAAATTCCACCGACCGACTATACCAGTTAAATATGTTTCATCTTTGTCTACTGATGTACGCCGATGATACAATATTGTTTTCCTAAAGTGCACCTGAATTGCAGAGTATGTTAGACACTTTGTATATATACTCAAACAAGTGGAATTTAAAAGTAAATATTAATAAAAGTAAAATTGTAGTATTCAGAAAAGGTGGAAATGTGAAACCTGAAGAAAGGTGGACATACCACGAAACCGATTTAGAAATTGTTGACAGTTTTAACTATCTTGGGGTCTGTCTTCATTATAATGGAAAATTTAATACCGCTCAGAAGGTAATATGCAACCAAGGTAGAAAAGCTATGGCTGCTCTATTTGGTAAAACTACTAACTATTTCTTAAATGCAGAAACATTACTATCACTGTTTGATACATATGTTAGTAGTATTTTAAATTATGGCTGTGAACTTTGGGGTTTTAACAAAGCAAATAGTCACGAGATCCTACATTTACAATTCTGTAAACGTATTTTAGGCGTGAAAAGGAGCACTACTAATATGATGGTCTATTTTGAATTAGGTAGATCACCTTTGTACATAAGTAGGAACATCCGTATGGTTAAATATTGGATAAATTTGTTGAATACAGATAACTGTATTTTGAAAGAGTGTTATAACACCCTATATGACGAGTGCATAAGAAAACCACGTTCTGTTAACTGGGTTAGTCAAATAAGAGACCTGCTTCTTACTAATGGTTTTGGTCACATATTGTATAATCAAAATGTAGAAAATCGCAATACATTTATATCACTATTCAAACAGAGAATGACTGATCAATTTATCCAATCTATGTATACTGTATTCAACAATTCTCCAAAATGTCTGTTATACAAATTCGTTGTTAATAATTATTGCTTACAACCTTATCTGCAGAAACCTATTGCCTTGAAATACAAACATATTTTGAGTAAATATAGATTATCTTCCCATAATTTCTTTATAGAAACGGGCAGATACCACAATATTGACAGAAATAATAGAATTTGTCGTCTGTGAAATATGAATGTAGCAGAAGACGAATATCACTTTCTTCTAGTGTGTCCTTTCTTCAGTAACATAAGAGATAAATATATTAAACCTTTTTATTACAATAAACCATCAACATTTAAATTAACGCAACTACTGTCCAGCGACAATTCAAAACAGCTAATTAAATTGTGTAAATATTTGAAAACTGCTACCACGCATAGAACAGACAACATATGTTGTTATTGTATATTATTGCTATGCATGCATTACCCATTTACTATAGAATTTTATCGATTGTAACCCGATGCTACATACTATTCCCCGCAGTGTGCACATTATATTATTTTATATATAAATATGTATGTATGCCTACAAAATGTACATTTTTTGGCAAAAAATAAAATGTGTGTTCTGTTATGGAAACTCTCAGACATGAACATGGTGATCTACCCACTAAGCTATTTAGATGACACTGGCAATTAAAACACCCACATAGCCTCTGGTTGGGTTTGAACCTAGTACCTCTAAGACATAAACATGGTGATCTACCCACTAAGCTATTTAGATGGTACTGGTAATTAAAACACCCACATAGCCTCTGGTTGGGTTCGAACCCAATACCTCTCAGCCATTAACATGACATTTTATGTATGTATGTATGTATGTATGTATTGATGTATTGATGTATGAATATCTATATATTGTATGTATGTCGAGGTTGACTGTTACATACACAGATATTAACGCACTGGCATAGGGGATAATTAAATCCTTTCTGGCCTCACAAATTGTCCCATGCCGTTGCTGGGACTCGAACCTGTGGCACCGAATCGCCCGCAGATTGGTGGACTAACTACGATGCGCTCTGAGCTATCGAGTCATCCATGTATGTATGTCTGTGTCTGTGTGTGTATGTATGTATGTATGTATGTATGTGTGTGTGTGTGTGTGTGTGTGTGTGTGTGTGTATGTGTATGTACGTACGTATGTATGTATGTACATATGTATGCATGTAGGTACGTACGTACGCACGGACGCACGGACGCACAAACACACACACACACACACGCACACACGCACGTATGTATGTATGTATGTATATGGAAAATAAATTACGTTGGTAAAGAACGGGTGACAAATCGTGCATCAGGTATACCTTTCTGCACGATTTGTCACCCAGGGGTGACAAATCGTGATGCTGAAAATCATATTTTGCACGCACACACACACACAGAGAGAGAGAGAGAGAGAGAGAGAGAGAGAGAGAGAGAGAGAGAGAGAGAGAGAGAGAGAGAGAGAGAGAGAGAGAGAGAGAGAGAGAGAGAGAGAGAGAGAGAGACACACACACACACACACACACACACACACACACACACACACACACACACGCACAGCACAGCACTTTTTGTGGTATTTGAACAAAAGTGACACACTCAGAGCAGGCCCACTCTATTTTTGGTCAAAGATGTAATTAAGTTTACTTATCAACTCTACTAATATTACACGCCCCACCATCCATCTGCACCTCATTAAATCACTGTATTTGACTTCTCAATATCTCAATATGCTTTAAATGAACTACGGTACTAAAACGTTATGCACCTCACCCACACCCAAAAAATGTATTTGCGACATTTTTAATGGGAAGGAAATGTTTTATTTTATTTACGGTTATATGGCGTCAGACATGGTTAAGGATCACACAGATATTGAGAGAGGAAACCCGCTGTCGCCACTTGATGGGCTACTCTTTTCGATTAGCAGCAAGGGCTCTTTTATATGCACCATCCCACAGACAGTGTAGTACATACCACAGCCTTTGATTTGCCAGTCGTGGTGCACTAGCTGGAACGAGAAATAGCGCAATAGGCCCACCGACGGGGATCGATCCCAGACCGATCGCGCATCGAGCGAGCGCTTTACCACTGAACTACGTCCCGCCCCCACGACATTTTTAATCTTCAGAGCCGGCCTTAGTGGTGTCGTGGTTAAGCCATCGGACATAAGGCTGGTAGGTACAGGGTTCGCATTCCGTTACCGGCTGAGCTCCCACCCAGAGCGAGATTTAACGACTCAATGGGTAGGTGTAAGATCACTACACCCTCTTCTCTCTCACTAAAACACCTAACACTGGACATACAGCCCAGAGAGTAGTCCGAAGGGACGTTGAATGTGTGGTTCTTCTATATTAAGTATTGACATAACGTGCCCCGTGAACTACCCAGATAGCTGAAGTGTGTGCCCAGGACAGCGTATTCGAATCTCAATTGGACATAAGTTGAAATGAAATGAAATCTTCACATTCATACGGTATTAACGTGTGTATGACGTTTCTCTTTTTGATATAACTACGGTACTAAATAATTTTACGCCTGGCATTACATATTTTGTAATTACAAATAATATTAAATATAACTACCCTTAATCTTATTACACACAATAGCCCATCATGGCATGGGGAAAAGGAGGAACTTTTGCCGGGATTAAAATATCTAGACTGTGAAATGAATACCTGAAAGATAGGTAAATAACGCCTCCGTACTATACCTCTCAGCGACAGCGAGCGACAATAACGTCCACGTTATACTTGACTGGTTCCCGAAGTGGTCATTCGGTTTAACGTGTAGCGCATAAACCGGTATAGGCAAACGTCTGTTCACTTGGTTTGGCTAAACGTAAGCCAGTTATTTTGTACCCAGCCAATGTGTTCCAGGTCACATTTCTCCCTAGCAGTCTAAGCTAAGTGCCTCAGTAATAAACTGAACGAAAACAGATTATTCCGAATTCCTCCAGTTAGCATCGAGTACTGGCAACTCTTTAAATTACTAGGTACTAAGCAAAAACAAACATTCATGAACATAATGCGACTAAGGTCGGCTGGAATTCCGTCAACCGAAATATATGCAAGACGAACAACTGGACAAACTGCACATTGATACTGGTATAGCACATGCACTTGACACAGGTTAGTATACATGAATAAAATAAAAATAATTTGTTGTATATCGGTAAATTTAATATATTTCCGCTCATTCTCTCTTCATACATGACAAATTTATTGCCACTTAACGTGTATTTACATATACCAAACATTTCGATCCCTACTATTTTAAAATTTTACTAATGTGCCTGTGTGGTATAGCACTTTATATTTCATTTCAACTGACTTTCGTGCTTATATCCAATTAAGGTTCAAACACGCTGTCGTGGGCACACACCTCAGCTATCTTGGCTGTCCGTCCAGGACAGTGGGTTAGTTGTTAATTGTTAGTTGTTAGTGAGAGAGAAGAGGACGTAGTGGTCTTATACCTACCCATTGATTCATTAAAACCGGCCGGTACCAGGCTACGAACCCTGTACCTACCAGCCTTATGTCCGATGGCTTAACCACGACGCCACCGAGGCCGGTAGCACTTTATAAACTACTATTCAAAGCAATAAAATAGTTTTAAAAATAAACATTTCAATTCATGTCGGGGTACAGGGAGAAAATGTTTGCCCAAGTCCGAATTAGACGTATAAAATGGCAGTTCTTTTTAATATATATTAACTGGATAAAACCTTAAAGCGAGCCTAATTTCTATTAGATTTACCCAAAGTTTCAGAATAAAATATATTCTACCAAATTAATATATACAGTAGAATCTCAGAAAAGACCCGTACCACTCTATATCAAAGGCTCTAAAGACTAACCCTAACCATTGTCATAGGACGGGGGGGGGGGGGGGGGGGGGGGGGGGGGTATGGGTCAAACTCATGCCTAATCACATTGGGTCGAATACACCGCAACGCTTGATCCAAAAACAGTCTCGAGCTACATTTATATGTTGTTGACCAAATGGTTAGATCGTACTACCCCATGGGTCGAACATTTTCTGGAGCATATACACACACACTGAACAGCATTGAAAACGCACCACCAAGAAATGTTTGGATTTCGAAAAGAATACCTGAGCAATAAATATTTTTGTTGTGAACAGCAATTATTTTTATAAAAATAATTGCTGTTCACAACAAAAACATTGATTCATACGCACAATGTTCGTACCTCATACGGAAACGTCAAAAAGGTCAAAATGACGCCATCTGTTTATAACGTTGTTAAAACTTGTACATTGTATATTAAACTATTCATTTTAATTTGTCAATAAACGCACCTTCAATTGTACTGTATACTTTATGTATTATAAATACTAGTATAATTATTCTCATTTTATTTCACGTACACATATGCATTGCAAATACTCGTCTTAACGAGCAAAGTGACAGATGTTAACACACTGCACTATATCTTGGTGTTCTATAGTTTTAATTTGACCATGACCGTGAAACGACCTTGACCTTTGGCAGCCCCATCTCAGATATTCTTTATGATCTCAAAGTACAATTGTGCCCATGTTATTGCTTTAAACGTGCGTTTATTAAAATTGTCTAAATTTGACTTTTGACCTTGACCTTGCCTTGACCTTGACCTCTAAAATCGCGTAGCCCCTTCTCAAAACAATTATATGGTCCCAAGGTACAACTATGCCAAATTTGGTGTTTTCGGCCAACGTGTCACAATATCGCTCAAATTTGGACTTAAGCCACTACATATTCATTTTGTGACATTTCCCTGGACATAGGTAATTTGCTATATTATTTTAAAATCCATTTATATATGAGCATGTTATACTTTTTCTGAATTTTAAGAAAACTAATATGTAGAATAAAGAGATAGATATGACCTAAGATATGCATATCTACGGTAAATTGCATACTTTTCGATTTTGTGACATTTCATTGGACACAAGCATATGCAAATTTTTCGAAACATAGCAATGTTAAAGCAGTTTAATTTTTCATACAATTATTTTGCGCAGACAATAATTATTATGTCAAATATGACTTTATTTTGGAAGAAATGCTAAAACAGTTATTTTGCTTACAATGATGCAAACTCTCCCTCCTCAAATTTTGATTGATTGATTGATTTCAACTTATTTTCGTGTGTATATCCAATTAAGGTTCATAGCACGCTGTCCTGGGCACACACCTCAGCTCTCTGGGCTGTCTGTCCAGGACAGTGGGTTAGTTGTTAGTTGGTTAGTTGGTTAGTGATTAGTGAGAGAGAAGAGGGTGTAGTGGCCTTACACCTACCCACTGAGCCCTTATGGGTTGGAACCGGTACCGGGCTGCGAACCCTGTACCTACCAGCCTGTAGTCCGATGGCTTAACCACTGCGCCACCGAGGCCGGTTCAAATCTTGACACATTTTGTAGGCTTCCATAATTTATTTAATTATGTGCAAAGTCATTTACTTAGCAATTACTTCAGTTACGTCATTTTCAGGTGATACTGTGGGCACATTTTCGAGCATTTTCCCAAGTTCATAACGGAAATTTCAGCGCTTTTGTATAAAACGTGTTTTGCAAATGTTACCCGTCTACATAGCGTTTTTGATGTTTTGCAATGTTTTTGTCTCGTGTAAATAATTCATGTGGATTAATTCATGTTATTTAGTTATAAATCCATATAGGCAAATGTTCTGGAATTAATTTGAGGCATGAAACATAAATGTACGTTCCGCTTTATACTTATTACATGAGATTTAAGGTAACGGGACGCAAACATTATTGTGTAAGAAAGAACATTGTGCGTAACGTAGATGGATGATTGATAATGACAACAAACAAAAAAGGATGCACAATCATTGATTAGTTTTAATTCATCTACGTATGAAAGACACGTGGGGTCACAATGAAAAGTCAATAGTGTGTATGACCACCACCTGCAGCAATACAAGCCATGCAACGTGTTATCATCGACCTGCGAATAGTGTTCTGGAGGATAGTATTCCACTCCTGCTGTAGTGCGTTTTCCAGTTCTCTAAGGTTATTCATTTGTGATGACGTGAGATCCTAAATATTCTCTATTGTCGATAAATCAGGGGACAGTGGTGGCCATTCAAGCAAAGAGACATTATTGTTTGCTAGATACTGTGTTGTAACATGTGCTGTGTGCGCTCGGGCGTTGTCTTGCTGAAATATGTGCATATCCCGATGCTGATTAAAGAAGGGAATCACGTTATTTTGCAAGACGTTATCCCGGTAGTAAATGACATTCATTCTGCCACAGCAAACATGGAGTGCTGTTCGGTGATAACTGATTCCGCCCCACACCATGACACTCCCTCCACCCCATCGACCCGTCTAGACAAGGCAGTAATTGTGGTAATGTTCTCCACGCTACGCCACACCTGCAACCGACCATCAGCATTCCTTAAATGGAAACGGGATTCAGAGAATAGCACACCATGACGTTGTAATCTCCAATGACAATACCTTCCTGCAAACTTCGGCGCTCATTTCGATGTCGATCAGTCAGGATAAGTTCCAACATATGGTCGTTGAGCACGCAGCCCAGCAGAGCGAAGACGACGACGCACAGTGTCTACGCTGATAACCCCTCGTCGACCTTGAACAGTTGGTGCAGTCCTGGCAGCTGGCAGCGTTAGATCACGAATATGGAGGCGAACAATATGGCGATCTTGTCGTGGTGTCGTAACACGTCGTTGGCCTGGACGTGGACGGTCCCTGGTGGTTCCTGTCTGTTGGTATCTCCTGTGGAGTCTAGTGAATTTTGAATGGTAGCATCCAAACCACTGTGCGATGACTGTACTCGAAATTCCGACTTGAAGCAAGCCTAAGGCACGTTCACGTTCCTCAGCTGTCAACCCTGCCATCACTTGTTTAACGTTACCTCAATGACTACTTCATAAATGAAAGTGGTTTTTCAGAGACCATATTTTATAGCCCCAAACAGCATGATTTGCACATTCAATTTACGTTTTTCATGCTATTCATGCAATATATTGTGTTTTGATGCTCTGTTTCATGGATTGTTCAAGCAATCGTTTTTGTAAGTTATTCGTTGCATGATCTATAAGGTAGTACGGTACTTATTCATTGATATTTTTAATGCTGACATACGCCCCATTCACACTTGTTATCATCAATTGGTGGTGCGTTTTCAATGCTGTTCAGTATATTATGGGGATGGAAGTGGGTCAACCATATTGTCTGTGGGGCGTCTAGAATATCTTTAATGTGGTGGGGGAAAAAGAGGTATGATTTGTGTGTGCTTGGTTTTTTATTATTTTTTTATTTATTTATTGGGGGGGGGGGGGGGGGGGCGGGGTTGTGGTTGTTTTTGGGTTGTTGTTTTGGGTTTTTTGGTTTTTTGTGTGTGTGTTTTTTGTTGTTTTTGTTGTTGTTATTGTGGGGTTTTTGTTTTTTTTTTTTTTTTTTTTTGGGGGGGGGGGGGGGCTACAAGTGCATGACCCCTATCTGTTGAGACAAATAGTAATGATATGTGCATGTCAAGAATCTAGTTCTTAAAGGCGCCATCATTTTGGCTTCGTACATGCACAATACATACAGTATATCCTACGGTAATTTTATACCAAATCATATTATGGTATGGCATTGTTCTTATGTACGTACGTACGTAATTTAAAAATAAATAAATTCAGGAGTATATCTTTCTTATCAATTTCTATAGGATCATCAAACCTTGCAAGCAAATACAACTCGGAATGGTGGTGTGTTACATAAAATAACTAGGTCACAACAACCAACTTTTCATTCATTACTGCACAAAAGAAAATCCTTGTCATGGGCCATATCTTCCTTATCAGTTCTCATAGATATCACCAAACCTTGCAGGCAAGTCTAATTTGGGATGGCGGTGTGTCACATAATATAACTAGGTCACCGTGAACCACTTATAACAGGCGTATCATGTACCTCACTGGTACTCTTGTTGTATGCTATATTTGACAAATAGTACTTTCTTTTTTCCCCATCTTGTTAAACTTCATAATTTGTCTACAACTATGAAAAACTAAAACACTGACATGTAAATGGCGTTGTTTGCTTAATATGGAACTCTCTTGACAGGATTGATGGTAAGTAGACTGGGTGTTTTTTCTTTTAGTGTAGCAAAGCATAGTAATAATATAGTTGTTTTTAATTTCAATAATATCAGTATTTAAATAACGTCAAATACAATTTTAATAAATGGTATGTTGTTGGTGAAATGTTTAGTGTCTATCCCGAGGAATATGATACCCAGTGCATAGTCCTTATCCAGTTTATGTAGAACTACCGATTATGTTAAAGAAATTTAAGTTATTCGGCTGATAATAAATGATTATGATGAAATGTCAACTCAACACTGATTGGGGATTTCATAATTATTTAGTAATATTACATGAATGATACAAGATATAACACTGTATTCTTATGCCTGAAACAAAATGTGTCGGAGGTTGAGGTGGGAGGAGAGGTGGGTTATGGTAGGTAGGCCTCCTTCCCTTCCTCCCTCCCTCTCCCCCCCCCCCCCCCCCTCTCTCTCTCTCTCTCTCTCTCTCTCTCTCTCTCTCTCTCTCTCTCTCTCTCTCTCTCTCTCTCTCTCTCTCTCTCTCTCTCTCTTAGTACATCCCTCTTCAACTACATATTGATAAAAAATATATATTAAATTTGAAAAAAATAGGGTTCACAGAAACGTTTTATTTTATTTCATTTTTTTGTTGGCCTGGTTGGGTCCGGATTGCTTCATTCAATATGTTTAGCTTTATTGATTCCTTGAAAGTGAAACAAAGCCAGCGGGCAATAAATTAATCAAAGCAAACCAGTCAAAGATAAGTTTAAACAAGAGCTCGTAAATTTCAGTCATTAATATTGACAATATAATCATAATGAAATGTCAAACGTCAGCGATGTGTGCGTGTAAGCTACCAAGTACATGTATATTGTATATCTTTATCATCGGTGTAGACCATTTTTCAAAAATAAATGCTGCAAATATGTCCTATTTCAAATTTGTATCTGCATCTGATTAAAATTAGCTCTGCTGGTCTACCAGTAGATCTAACAGCATTGCATCGACTCCCATGTCCAGATGACATTTCATCTATAAATAACAATTTATTGGGATTGGGAACTCTATTTACGTGCCCATATCCACAGAGGTTCAGACACGCCCACCCCGGACTTAGCCTCTGACTTCGCCAATGACCAATTCCGGGGCAATAACAATTTAAATATCGACCAATTACATTTCGCCTTTTATAGCGTTATTCGGGAACATACAAATTCTAAAAATATCGGGCGAGACTATTTATGCAATAGGCGAACTTATTGATCTATTTCGACATTAAAAAACAGGGGGGGGGGGGGGGGGGGAGTGTAGTAATAACAGATTTTATGGTTATACCATCACGGTTTTGAAACGAATTTCATATAAAATGTTATACTGAAATTAGTTTCCGGCATACTTCGTATTTGACCCGAATCATTTCGTATATACTCGGCATAATCCTGAATATCTTCAAATTCTTTTCAAATCACTAGCATGATTTTGGAAGTAAGGTTTTGACTGGTAGAATGAAAGGTCCACTGAACATGAACTCGAGCTGGGTGCTGTTAGATCCACAGGTAATAGTAATTAACCAGTGGGGATAATTTTAATTAGATTGTATCTGCATTTTGCTTGATTTTATTTGATTTTCTCGTATAATAGTTTTGTTTTTTTAAGTAGACTGGGTTTATTGTGAAATGCTGAACACAATTTATTTTGGAGTTTTCAGGTCTTTCAATATCAGTTCAGCTATTAGTTTTAAATGGGTTTCATTTGTTTGATATTTATACACAAACACGCACACAACTATATATATATATATATAAAAAAAAAAAAAAGAAAAAAAAAAAAAAATATATATATATATATATGTATACATAGACAAATAGACAGACACACACACACACACACACACACACACACACACACACACACACACACACACACACACACATGCAGGCGTGTGATCAGGGATTTTAGCAGGGGAATTTAAGACTGGTGACCGAAAATATATCAATAAAACAATAAAATTAACTGAAAATGCACGAATCTGGATAACAACGCTTATTCATATTTGCGTTACTACGTACCAAACAGCTATATTAGGATTCTAAACGAACCACTACCGCATTTCTACATGGATTACAACTAAATTAAATATTGTGAGTAGAATGATGGAAATACATGGTGTAAAGGTTTCAGCCCAGTACTCGGGCTAAGATTTGCCCTGACCCACTCTCCTGTCTTAAACACATGTAAGATCCAGTTCAGTGTAACGAATAATCTATTGTAAATGAATTTTCATTTCATTTCATCTCAACTTGTTTTCGTGCTTATATCCAATTAAGGTTCAAGCACGCTCTCCAGGGCACACATCTAGGCTATCTGGGCTGTCTGTCCAGGACAGTGGCTTAGTTTTTAATTGTTAGTGAATGAGAGGGAAGAGGGTGTAGTGGCCTAACACCTACCCACCGAGTAGTTAAAACTCGCTCTGGGTTAGAGCCGGTACCGGTTTGCGAACCCTGTACCTACCAGCCTTATGTACGATGGCTTGACCACGACGCCACCGAGGTCGTTTTTTAAATAAATTTTAGCTTTCTCTAGTTTATATAGTTGACTACTGCTGACTGACTGCTGACTGACTGTCGAGTAAATGAATGAATGTTTAACGACACCCTGGCAAAAAAAAAACCCCAAAAAACAAGATCCCCCCCCCCCCCCCCCCCCCCAAAAAAAAAAAAAAAAAAAAAAAAAACGCACTGGCTATTGGGTTGTCAAACAAAGGTATATTAATCATCGGCTATTGAATGTTAAACATTTGGTAATTCTGACATATAGTCTGAAAGGAAATCCGCTACATGTTTTCATTAGTGCATATGAAGGATCCCTTGCTGCATTAGAAAAAAATGTAGTGGCTTTCCTCTGACTACGTGTCAGAATTTCCAACTGTTTGACATTTTAATAGCCGGTGATTAATTAAAGTGTTCTAGTGGTGTCGTTAAACAAAACAAACTTTAACGTTTTTTACATTGATGAACGTGTTGAGTTTGGTTATGTTACATTAGAATAAAAGTAGATTTTTTGACGTTCAAATAGAACAGAACTGAACAGAACAGAACTTTAGTCACCCAGAACACAAAGCTGTGTTACATTGAGGTGTTTACAAACATATATATATATATACAATACAATGGCGACTGCTGATTAAAACATACATGCATACAATTATATCTATCTATCTATCTATCTATCTATCTATCTATCTATATATATATATATATATATATATATATATATATATATATATCATACACAAAAGGGAACTAACATTTACAAGTAGACGAGGGCTCGTCTCTATAACAGATATTTCTCAGAGGTATGTGCTTTTAAAAAAATAATACAATTTAAATGTATTTCGTGGTAATACAAATACCAGGATGACCAGAAACACTTTGGATGTACGGAAATGAACAAGCAAAACAAAATGCTAACAATGTCTGATTTCAATTGTCAAAAACGGCTTTAACCATGCCATGATATTATAATAATTATACGTTTTTTTATATATATAAATTAATTTACCACGGACATTTTAAAAGAAATTTTAATCAAAATTAATATTTATTTAATGACAGTAAAATATATAAGTATTTAATAATACTGCTGTAAAAATATACTTTACAAAGCGATCGTTAAAAAACTATAACAAACAAAACATCAAACAAAGTCGCCATTATTTGTCTATATAATTATTTGTCTATATAATTAATTTTTGATATTTTACTGTCATTGAACTTCATATCTTTTTTTTTAATATACTGGCGGAAAAAAAAAAACGCAAGTTCAGTTTTGGTAATATAACATTTTTATATGACTTTTACAGTGAAAATATGACCTTTCAACGAATATCACTTTTATGGTTTCTGTAGAGATAAATATTTTATAGATATATATATATAATAAATGTTTATTTTGTTAGTTTTGTGGAATAACCTCATCTTGGAAACAGCAGTTAGTTCTGAGTATTGCTATAACTGTATTTTATTCACGTTCACAGATAATTTTCAAAAGCCAAAGTTCTATTTATTCTGTTAAGTTTTGTTTATAATGAACTACATTAAAATAACGTTTTAGTCCCCTAACTTAGATTATAGGGAGCTATTTATGATACCATATAAATTCACACGCTAAAGGGAGCCAAAGTTCAAGTTACTTATTGCTTTAAGTTTTTACGACTTATCAGTATAATACAATGTACAACAAAATAATAAATATATACAGTATATGTACAGGATTATGGTGGAGAGTGATTTAATAACAAATAATAAAAATAATGATAATAAACAAATTAAGGTTCTATCGACTTATATTATTTAATACATACAAGTCATTATTAAGTATACTGAGAGATACGTGTATTATTGGTTTAATATACATGTAAATGAATAGTGCTATACTGAACAAATAGAAGTAATGTTGACATTAAAGGGACATTCCTGAGTTTGCTGCATTGCAAGATGTTTTCGACTAATAAAATATTTCTTCGATTAAACTTACATATTAAAGATATTTTCTTGTTTAGAATATCAGTGTCTGAATATTCAATGAGTTTATAGTCGTCTTAAAGGGACATTCCTGAGTTTGCTGCAATGTTTTAAGATGTTATCGACTAATAAAATATTTCTACGATTAAACTTACATACTAAATATATTTTCTTGTTTAGAATATTAGTGGCTGTATATTAAAAGTGTTTCTGATCGTTCTAATATTTGTACTTGGTTAATTTTCATTTTGTTTCCTAAAAATGATTTTTTCGTACGTACGAAATTATTTGAAGACAAAATCCAGTTTGGGCTTCTTACAAATATTAAGACGACCAGAAACACATTGAATATACAGACACTGATATTCTAAACAAGAAAATATATTTAATATGTAAGTTTAATCGTAGAAATATTTTATTAGTCGGAAACATCTCACAATGCAGCAAACTCAGGAATGTCCCTTTAATATCTGCCAGAAGCCCAAACTCGATTTGGTCTTCAAATAATTTCGTACGTACGATGTTTTTTTATTTTAGGAAATAAAATGAAATTTAACCTAGTACAAATATTGGAACGATCAGAAATACGTTTAATATACAGCCACTAATATTTTATGCAGCTGGGTACGTTTGAAAACGCTTAGACGTCTATGGTAATATTTTAAAATAAATGTCATTCTTAAGAATTTGAAATTATAGTGTATGGTCTGGCATAGCACTTTAAGCACCGCAAATCGCAATACCATGACTTGTATCAAAACATGAAGTAATTTATACAGATATTGATACAAGAACATTCTTGTTTCCGACATCGATTAGTCTGAATACATAGCTGCGTTCACAGATAAAAAAAAAACCTGGTATACCCAAACCAGTTTAAAATGTAAGTGCGAACACATAACTAAAACAGTAAGTGTGAACGCAAACAGTTTTAGTTAAAACTAGTACAAGGCTGAAGTGACAGTGACGTCACAGTCAGAATAAGCAGTAACTGTGTTAGCAAGGGCCTAACAGACTCGTGATCTAATCTTTTGATTGGATGTCTTGTGCAGGGGCGTAGCGTGATCCGGACCTGGGTGTGTGTATGTGTGTGTGTGTGTGTGTGTGTGTGTGTGTGTGTGTGTGTGTTCGAATATGAACCAAGAGGACCTTTTTCTATTTTGTTTTGCACCACCAGAAACTCCATATGTATAAACCTGCATGTTTTAGTTCTGAAAGCGGACCATTTGCTTCAGCGGTGTGTGTGTGTGTGTGTGTGTGTGTGTGTGTGTGTGTGTGTGTGTGTGTGTGTGTATTCCGAACCCCCCTAGCCTACGCCCCTGTTGTGCAAGTGTCAGTACCTACACGTTCGCCTTGTACCGGTATAGTTAGTACATGTGGGAACGCTCGTCATTCCCAACCAAACTTGTTTGAGCTAAACCAGTACAGTTAAACCAGTTTAACTTTATATGTAAATGTGAACACAGCTTATGTTTACTGGAATCTGGCTCAGGCGGTAGAGCCCTTGCCTAAAGAATCTGGGTTGTAGGATCGAATCCCCTCGTTGGACCCATTATCGGACTTGGGAGTTTTCTCGTTCCAACCAGCGCCACACGTATGTGTTGCTCTTTGTAGGAAAATCCATGCTGCTAATGGAAAGAAAAACAACATGTAGCGGGTTTCCTCGGAAAGAAATGTTTTATTTAATGACGCACTCAACACATTTTATTTACAGTTATAATGTAAGGATTTGGTAATGTGTGACATTACCAGTAGTGTATTTTATAAATAATAGCTGCATTATTGTTGACGTTCGTATTTGAAGATAATGCACCTTTAATAGAATCAAAGAAGAAAGTTTTTTACATTTTTGTTTACGCTTATTTTAATGGTAAGTTGAATTACTCGCAATTCATACGACATATCATTAGATTCGTTTGGCATTAATGGAGGTATTTATTACCGTATGACAGATGTTATCAGTTTCCAAGTGGAAATAAGATCGAAGGTTAGCAATAGTAGATCGTAACATGTATGTTGTACGAAAATGGCGCCAGAGCCTCGTTCTGAAATACTTCCTGTCATGAACAACTGTTTTGCAGACGACATTCACCTTGCAAAGGTAAAGTGCTATTTTTAGTTGATTATGTATTTATGTGTTTTTAAATAACGAAAAATATCTTATAAAAGTTATAAAATATGTAAAATTAAGTATAGTTAGCTAAAAATAATATATTTAATATTTTAAAGAGTTAATTTTAGTGTTATTGGCAATTTATTCAATAAAGGGCAGAATAATTCTGCCATTCCAACTATTGACGGGGTCGGCGGAATTATACAGTGTAAATTCCGCAAGCGGCTGGAAATCCAGCAATATTGCAGAATTACGCCAAACGTAGAATGTGGCAGGAGTATAAATAGCAATCCAGCCAATGTTTGTTAGTCTAGCCAACGCGTCATCTAGTGTGGTCGTAATCACGTCAGTATTTCGTCCCATTAGGTGGGTTGGTGTAGTAATTGACAATAAACATTTAGCAGATGTTTCAGTATGATAAATAAGGACCAGACTCATTTTTAGGCCATGAAACGAAACTTGTTAAGAAATAGAAATAGGTTTTGACTATGCATTAATGAAGTTAGGGAATAGAGTAAGCAATACCCAGCAAATAAAGGTGTAGGTCCCGGGTATTGTGGATATTTATGTGACAAGTTCAATTACAAGTGTATAAAGAATAAAGTGTGCGCACACGAGGCTTGTGCATGTACACTGATTGATTGCAAACATATTTTATTGTACAAAGAACAAAAGAATTGGACACAAGTTTGACAACTTACGAGGCCCTCTTCTATATTCATAGAATATACTTGGCGACCTATATTACATAGCTGTAAATATAAACTACATGTATACATTCAAGGATAACCAGTGGAAGGAAATGTATTAGATACAAAAGAATGTGAAGGAAAAAAAAAAAAATGATACAAAAGATTACACAAATAGTACACCACGTGCAGTTAAATTCGCTATCACATTTACAAATAATCCTTATGGTAATTTAAATAATACTTTATTAATCAAAACGATGAGGGTTTTTTTATTCTTCTAATCTTTGTACACTATACATTGAGTAGAATATATTGTTAGTTATTTAGCCCTGGAATAATTTAGTGTTCGTATATAGCTATTGTTAACCTGTTAAAATCTATTAGTTATTAATAAACGTTGATGAAGTTGAACATTTGTTGGTGATCTTTTGCCTTTATTAGTAAATTGACCATTTACCAGACACCCAGTTTTACTGGGTCGTCGCATTATGGCGTCAGACATGTGGTTAAAGACCACACGGATATAGAGAGAAGAAACCCGCTATCGCCACTTCATGGGCTACTCTTTTTGATTAACAGCAAGGGATATTTTACATGCACCATGCCTCAGACAGGCCTTCGATATACCAGTCGTGGTGCATTGGCTGGAACGAGAAATAGCCCAATGGGCCCACCGATGCGGATCGATCCCAGACCGACCGCGGAGCGCATTACCACTGGGCTACGTCCTGCCCCCTGGGTTTCCTCGGAGACTATGCGTCAGAAATAACAGATTTTTGACATGCAACAGCCAATGATTAATTAATCATTGTGCTCTAGTGGTGTCGATACAGTAGTGGTGTCGATATAGAACACAGACTTTAACTATATTACTATATGGTGATTTTCTTTTTAATTTTACCCCCCCCCCCCCCCCCCCCCCCATCCCCCAAATCCATCCCAGTCAAATAGTGTTTTCTCACAGCTTCTGGTTTCAAGCTTTGCCCCTTCCTCTCGTAATGAGAACAGTCTCTCTACAGGTATTTGTATGGAAATGTCATTAAAGGGACGGACCCTAGTTTAATCTACAAACCTGTAACACATTTGAATAAAGTTACAATTGAGTGAAACACGAGTCTGTGACTTTGAAATGGTGAAATACCCTCTAAAAATAGATTAAAACTCGACTCCCATAACTGTTACTTCTCAGACGCATGTGCGTTTTTAAAAATATGAGAAATGCATTTTGTGATGTTAAAAACACCAGGATGACCACAAACACTTCGAATGTACGGAAATTGATAATCTAAACCATAAATTCTAAGTAAAGTTTGATTTCAGTTATCAAAAACGGCTATAATAGTCAAAAATATGCCTTAGTGTTTAAAAACTATGGTATGTTCCTTTAAAATAATACTCATCTTGAAATAACACAAACTGTTTTTGCCAAGCCTACAGACCGACTGACAACAAGTTATGGCATGTGTCACGTGAACGATACCAGGTTGGGAGGCCATTGTGTAAAGACTGCTGATAAAATGCTGAGGCTAATACGGGTATTACTTTAAGAAGGAAGTTAAACGAAGATAGGAAATAGAAAAACATATATAATACATTTTAGTAATACTCTTGACATATTCTTCACCAAGTTCTATCTTTGAAATAAAATAGCATGTCTTCTTAATCTTTATATCAAAAGCCGTGGTATCTGCTATCCTGTATGTGGGATGGTACATATAAAAGATCCCTTGTTAGACATGGAAAAAAAAAAAAACGTTGCCGATTTCCTTTCTAAGACTATATGTAAAAATCACCAAATGTGTGACAGACATCCAATAGCTAATGATTAATATGTGGCCTAATTCACAAAGGTCTCTTTGGCTCTGCTAGACAACAAAACATCCTCTTTGCACATCTTTTACCATTGCACTGCGAGATCGCAAGGTTGCGAAAGTTTAGTGAATTAGGTGTCGTAAAACAAAACAAAAGGAACTTTTAACCTAAATTTTGAATTTTCATGTTCCTGACGGTCCATGTAGCATATTAAAGCACTATAAATAATACGTAATCGTCAGGTTTTACATTATTTGAAGGTTATAAATCAAATACCACACTCGGTTTCGCTAGATATCTTCTTTTTTTTTTTACGAAACTCGTTAACTTCCCATGGTACCTGAAAGTTTGTTTGTTTTGTTTAACGACACCACTAGACAACACTGATTTGTTAATCATCGGCTATTGGATGTCAAACACATGGTCATTTTGACATTGTCATAGAGAGGAAACCCGTTATATATTTTCATTAGTAGCAAGGGATCTTTTATATGCACCATCCCACAGACAAAATAGCACATACTACGGCCTTTAATATACCAGTCGTGGTGCACTGGCTGGAACGAGAAATAGCCCAATGGGCTCACCGACGGATATCGATCCCAAACCGACCGCGCATCAAGCAAGCGCTTTACCACTAGGCTACGTCCCCCCCCCCCCCAACCAATGGTACCTGACCTAACTTTTGTTCTGGCAGATGCTAGGACCAAGTATGGGATGTTTACTCATTTCGTAACACTGATATCAAGTGAAAACTTGTATATAGTGTTCTATATGTATACACCTCATAACAAGTTATTTAATTACCGGTCAGAATTATCAGATATAAAATAATATACACCAGGGCCGTACCCTGATCAAAATCGGGGCGGGGGGGGGGGGGGGGGGGGGGGTGACTACTTTTTATAAAGAAATGAAATACTATACAAATTAAATCCTGAGATGTGTATGCTATTTTCTGGAGTAAAGAAAAGTGAGATTCTCAGCTCCCCTCCCCCCCCCCCCCCCCCCCCCCGGACGATACGGCCCTGTACACGTCTATCGGAATTCGGTATTTTATAGTGAGATGTATTTGGAACCATTTGTGTGGGTCAGACTCTGTAAAACATTTATGGAAGCAACAATAACACTGCCATCTTTGGTTACAAATCGAAAATATATCTGTATTTATCAGACAGTGCAACACATTCAGCTGTTGGTGTTATCTGTCAGACAGAGCAACCCGTTCAGCTGTTAGTGTTATCTGTCAGACAGTGCAGCACGTTCAGCTGTTGGTGTTATCTGTCAAGACAGTGCAGCTCGTTCATCTGTTGGTGTTATCTGTCAGACACAGCAACACGTTCATCTGTTAGTGTTATTGGTCAGACAGAGCAACACGTTCAGCTGCTACTGTTATTTGTCAGACAGTGCAACACGTTCAGCTGTTGGTGTTATCTGTAGCAACACGTTCATGTTAGTGTTATATGTCAGCGCAACACGTTCATCTGTTGGTGTTATCTGTCAGACAGTGCAACACGTTCAGCTGTTAGTGTTATCTGTCAGACAGAGCAACCCGTTCAGCTGTTAGTGTTATCTGTAGCAACACGTTCATATGTTAGTGTTATCTGTCAGAGCAACCCGTTCAGCTGTTGGTGTTATCTGTCAGACAGAGCAACCCGTTCAGCTGTTAGTGTTATCTGTCAGACAGAGCAACCCGTTCAGCTGTTAGTGTTATCTGTAGCAACACGTTCATATGTTAGTGTTATCTGTCAGAGCAACCCGTTCAGCTGGTAGTGTTATCTGTTAGACAAGTGTAACTGATTTTAGAACACCAAACTGAACATAACGGGGTTTGTTTTTTTGTTCGTGTTTAGTGTCATTTTACTGCAAACAGAAGCGTGGTATCCGCATGTGTACAGTACAAAAGAAGCTATCAAGTGACCGTGTATTATCGAAATTGAGGGATTCTTTGGAACCATCCTTGATGTTCAACTTCTCCAGACCGTTTCGGGAAATAACGATGATGCTGCCATCTCGGACTACAAATCCAAAATGCAATCCGAATTGATCATACTGTGCAACACGTCCAGCTGTTAACGTTGGTGTGTTCGAGTCTGCGATGTGAATGACGTCAACAGCACCGTTGCCGTGTACTAAATACAGGTTTGGCATCTCCAAATATGACCGGGTCGGTGCCTCACTGATCAAAGTTATGTTGAGTTTGAGTGTGCAGACAGCGTGTGTTTTTGTGTTGAAGCATTGCACCATATTTGTTATATTTCTATTCAACAATGCACCCATCACCAGAATATTTTCTCCAACAACTTCAGCACATGGACGTTGTAGTGAACATCCAAGATCTCCGACCCTCTGCCACTCGTACTGTCCCATCTGCAGCTGTTCTATAGCGTTACTGTACCGTCCTCCAATCGCGTACAGTGTTTCGTCTAGAACAGCCATACAGTGTCCAATGTGATCATGTTTGAGATCTGGACCACGACTCCACGTCTTTCTCTGTACGTTATATACAGCTGTTGATTTTGGAGATGACGAGCCCCCAGTAATGTAAATTGATTTTCCCAAAACAGCTACTGAAAAGCACTGACCTGGTGAATAAAATGATGACTCTAATTCATACAAACTGTTGTCAGTTAAACAGGCGACAGTCAGAGGCTCATGGTCGTTAATGATGAACACAGCATCAACTATTTTTCCTGAAAACCCGTTGTCAAAAAAGGAGTTCATCTCCTTATTGTAATAATAGTGACGTCTGATTCCCTCCCGAACCACTTGCTGTAACGATTTATGCTCTTTAACAAAGCTTGTACACTCGACGTTATCAATCAAATAGTCGAAAATGACGTGCTCAAATCTGATTTGCTTGAACAGATCGACCATAGTTTCAACTGAAGAATTGTTTTTCTTCAACCACATCTGGACATAACGAAGAACGTCCTCTTCTTTCTGTGACAAAGCATCCTGAGACAACACTTGGAGATATTCATCTTTTGTCAGATCCATGGTCAATCCCTGCTCTGAAAGTTTCTCCATGTTCTTGACTATGTAGTTTAACGCTTTTGTAACAAGATCATCCAAGCCGTACTGCTTAAATGATCTCCATATGTGAATGCAGTTTTCTGTGGTCAGTGTACGACTGTTGTTCAGATAACCCAGACAGCGAGACTTCAGGTCATCCAGCTCTATCATCTCAGCGACATCAAACAGCAAAAGACAGTTGACGTCGTTGATGATGTCCTCACCAAGAAAGTGAAATTTCAGCACATCGTCAAAGGTTTGTTTAGACACTGTCGGCAACGTGACCACTCCACTGTTCTTCTCCAACATGTGAGACGAAAACATCGCTTCAAAGAAGGACGAAAGTGCTGTCAGACATATTTTACTTCCTGTAGAGAAACCATCTTGAAAAACAAATTTTATGTCATTGTGGTTGCCTTGAATATGTCTTTCGTAGATCTTTTTAAGAAACGTTTTTTGTACTCCCTCCATTTTATCAGCTGAAATTAGATAAACGAAAGAGAAGTATTCATACTGGCCTAGACATTATTATAAATTGGGACGGGTGAGTGAGGGAGCACACACATTGGGGGAGGATCCCACAGTCCATGATTCTGTTAATTCCCGCGTCAATACACGTGTCATGGGGGCAATAGGCAAATATAAAAGGTTGTGCGGAAACAAAACCCCAGAGGTGTGATTGTTGGGCTACGACAGTACGTATTGAAGCCAATCTGACAGACATCAGGTCTACTGGTCTACCAGTACTAACAGAGATGTGATTGTTGGGCTATGACAGTACGTACTGAAGCCAATCTGACTGACATTAGGTACCGGTCTACCAGTAGTAACAGATGTGTGACTGTTGGGCTATAACAGTACGTACTGAAGCCAATGAGGATCACACAGTCCATGATTCTGTTAATTCCCGCGTTAATACACGTGTCATGGGGGCAATAGGCAAATATAAAAGGTTGTGCGAAAAAAAACCCCAGAGGTTTGATTGTTGGGCTACGACAGTACGTATTGAAGCCAATCTGACTGACATCAGGTCT
Source organism: Gigantopelta aegis (assembly GCF_016097555.1). Taxonomy (NCBI): domain Eukaryota; kingdom Metazoa; phylum Mollusca; class Gastropoda; order Neomphalida; family Peltospiridae; genus Gigantopelta; species Gigantopelta aegis. The sequence goes on from NC_054712.1 coordinate 21,590,501, forward strand.
ACTGGTCTACCAGTAGTAACAGAGGTGTGATTGTTGGGCTATGATAGTACATATTGAAACCAATCTGATTGAAACCGGGTCTACTGGTCTACCAGTAGTAATAGTTATAGGCCAGAGGAGCCGATTTCAATCAGACTGGTATTGAAGCCCTATTCGATCGGTTGTGTAAGACTAGAGCAACAGCGATTCTATTACATTCTATTAGGCCTAATGACCCATGAGTGTATATATATATATATATATATATATATATATATATATATATATATATATATATATATATATATATACACACACACACACACACACACACACACATATACATACACACATAAAATGTTAAAATACTTTTGATTAACATACAAATAGCACTGACACACACTTCTTTACAATACTGGCATAGTTCGCTAGTGTACTGGCCTGACTGCATATAGAGTGAAACCCCTCTACACTGGACCCTATGTAAACCGGAATTCCCTCAAAACCGGGCGTTTTCCACTGTTCATTTTTAAATATCAGTCCATTAGGTGTCCGGTTTATATATGTATATAATAGATAAATACAATATATAGGTATATACAGCTAACTGCCTCACTGTTCTTTCATTTTTAACAGTTCTATAAATTTGAAGATGCTAGGTTTATTTTTATATTTCGGAATATAGTGTCTGATACGATACATGAATGTTCATAGGACAAACAAGTATAAAATTGAATTCATCTTCAATTAAATTACAAGTAACACATTTACGATCCAATAGCCGATGATCGATAAATCAATGTGCTCTAGTCGTGTTGTTAAACAACAACAACAACAAAAAACAACAACCCCAAAACCCCAAAAAACATTTACGATTCTCCAGTGCCTTTACCTTTACCTTTAAGTATTTACATGCTCATATACCACTAGAGTTTCGAGCATGTCTGTCGCGAGTCCTGTCTCTGGATAGCCAGTGGCATGACACGCGACAGAGATTCTCCAGTGCAATGGAACTGTTTTTCAATGATTTGCAATAATAATAATTTTAAAAAATATATATATTTTATTTTGTTTAAACTTATCTAAGAGATCTTGCCATTTAATATTAATAATCTGATCAGCAGTGCCAATCTCGTTAAAGCAATTCTACATTTTCCCACAGAAATAGTCTAAATAAGATTTATAACTAAAAATAGTTGACAGATGTTTGTATGACGATGCTCTTGAAGATTAGTGTACTCGTGTTTGCCAATCCTGTAAAAACATATATTGTAATTGTTGCCGTAATAATGATACCTGCTCTCTCTCTCTCCCCCCCCCCCCCCCCCCCCCCCGATATTTCAATCCCTACACTTTGATTTTGCTAGACTATAGAAAAGCCAGTATCATTTAACAAATGTGTAACAAGTATAGTCCAGTTATTCTTATCGGGGAACAAAATCATATCACTTAGCATCATATCGTAACATGTTTTGGGAAACAAACTCATATCACTTAGCATCATATCGTAACATGTTTCGGGGGTACAAACTCATATCACTTAGCATCATATCGTAACATGTTTTGGGGGAACAAAATCATATAACTTAACATCATATCGTAACATAATTTTGTAAATTTCCGTTTATGTTTTCTTTTATGATTTTCAACCAAGATTAAATAATTCTATAATGTCTATGTACAATCAAAGGGAATCTAGGCTACCTAATTCACCATATACACAATCGTAGTAACTGTGTACATAACTACAAATGCACTCTATCCACTCTATGTCTGCTAAATAAACCCCCAATTCCCAGCCGTAACTTAAAACAGGACGTATTAATTTATTAAATACGAGGACAATTGTTTAAAATATTTTAGCATTTTGTACATTCGTTTTTGTGTGTGTTCCATAACAGTATTATGTTAATAAATGGCCCACCTGTTGTAAATACATCTAAATCAGGGCTGTAACTAGGATTTTCTGTTCGGGGAGGAGGGGGGGGGGGGGAGGGCAACTGAGTAGTTATTAGTCTAAAACTCCTTAAACGGTTAAGAAGATAATTTTCTTTAAGTTTCTATAATTTTTTCGTTTTTTTCCGGGGGGGGGGGGCAAATGCACCCCCCTTACCCCACCCGATAGCTACGGCCCTGTAAATATGAAAAACTAGTGTCTTTTGGAAAAGTACCAGATTTAAACTTGATAACCTTCCACCCTTACGAAATACAATAACTTTTATTTTCTCAATATTTACGCACAACCTTCAATTCTTACAATATTCATACAATGCATCCAAACAATATTGCATATCTAATTAATTTTCCAACAATAAAACCACGTCGTCTTAAAACTATGTCTTGGATCCGTCCATGAGATGGATAATGCTATTTTACTTTATTCCTTAGTCTCATTATCATCTAGTGTAAGCATCGGGTACTCGGGTCCTGGTCGAGTTTGACCCTCGAGTACTCGAGTCTAATAATTTGGACTCGAGTAGGACCTACCTCTAGCTCTCTTACCGTCAGAGTACTCGGGCTAATCCGTATTTAGACCGCCCTTAAACTGGGGTGGGGTGGTGTGTGTGTAAAAACGTACTGTAACGCCTGTTATTACTGTGTTTGAATGTAAATACATATAGAGAGCAGAGCATGGTAATCATCAATGTGGTGGATAATTCATTAATAAAAGTATATTTACCTTCAGTGGCGGATCTAGGGGGAGGGGGGCAAGGGCCCGTCCCCATAAATTTTGCGAGTTATAATTGTATTATATATTAATTTTCATCCGATTCCAAACCTCCCCCATGGGAAAAATATCCGCCCGGCCGTTCCCCACCCCTCCACTAACCCTAACTAAAAATAATAAGGGGGGAGGGGCCGGGCGGATATTATACCCTGTAGGCTATTTATATCGAAATGTCATTAAAATAATACTTACATTAAGCAGTGGAATAAACGAAACAGTTTTACAGACAACTTGCCTAGGTTCAACCAGCCGTTTGTCGTTAAACCTGTGCAAACTATTTTGGCTAGTAGTACTTCCCAAAATAGTCATTCGGTTTAATGTGTTAAAAGAGTACAAATCGGTCAGCCTACGTTCAGTTAGCCATTTTTTGCTAAACGTTTGCAAACTATTTTACCACAATATCCCAGGAGTGGTCATTCGGTTCAATGTGTATCGTAAAACTAGTCCAGCAAGCTAGCTGGCTTGCAAGCGTTAGCGACAAACGGCCCGGCTGAACTTAACCTAGGTAAAGCGATGTGTCACGTGATCGTTACAAACTAGGCCATGGTGTCAAACGGCTGATCAAATGTTATGAACTTAACTGAGAAAAAGAGATGTGTCAGATGGACGTTACAAACTAGGCCATGGGATAAAACGGATGATAAAATGTTATGGATTGAGAGTAATGCGAGACAGGCGCAGGGGGTGGTGGGTGGGTGTGTGTGTGTGGGGGGGGGGGGTGTTCTCGGGCGGGAGTAGGGTCGTATGGGGGCGGGGACTGTGGAGACGGCGTCAAATTTTGAGTTAAAGTTTAACATTAATGCTTCGATTTTAGATCAGTTTCTCACACTGTAAATCATGGGTCAATATAGTTGCACTTGTATACGTTCATCAGTTAGTTGAGTGTTCACCTTAGCCGTTCGCGTCGCAGGATCGAACCACCTCGGTTGATCCATTGAACTGATAAGGGGTTTTTTTCTCGTTCCAACCAGTGCACCACAACTGGTCAAAGATCGTGGTATGTGCTTTCCTGTATGTGGGGAAAGTGCATATAAAAGATCACTTTAGGCTTGCTGCTAATGCTCCATTTTTTTCACAAACTATAAGTATTAACTCGAGGAAACGTGTTTTATAGTTGCTCCTATGGACATTCATCACAGTACATGTAAAATTAAATACAAATTAATTAATTAAACATTTTTAATTAATATACTTTTGCACTGAGGTTAACGTTAAAATATTATTTTTAGCTCAGTTTGTTTTGATGTTTTGTGTGTTTGTGTGTGTGGTGATGGGTTGTTTTTTTTTTGTTTTTTTTGTTTTTTTTTGCAAACTAAGTCTTAACTTGGATAAACGTGTTTCATAGTTGTTCCTATGGATGTCCATTACACTGCATATTAAAAAGAATTAAAAACGAATTTTTTTTTTTTAATTAAAATATAATATTAGCTGTTTGCTCAACGTTAAAGGGACATTACTGAGTTTGCTGCATTGTAAGATGTTTCCGACTATTAAATACTTCTACGATTAAACTTACATATTAAATAAATTTTCTTGTTTAGAATATCAGTGTCTGTATATTCAATGTGTTTCTGGCCGTCTTAATATTTGTAAGAAGCCCAAACTCGATTTGGTTTTCAAAGAATTTCGTACGTATGAAAAAATTATATTTTGGGAAATAAAATGAAATTTAACCTAGTACAAATATTAGAACGATCAGAAACACGTTTAATATACAGCCACTAATATTTTATGCAGAAAAATATATTTGATATGTAATTACAATCGTCAAAAAGTCTCTGTTAGTCGATAACATCTTAAAAATTGCAGCAAACACAGGACTGTCCCTTTAACGTTTTGCGTTTAGCCTTTAGCTTCATTTCTCACAATCTATAAGTCCTAGACATAAGCGTACGAGACAGAAGGTGGGGGTGGGGGCAACATGATGAAAATGTTTCAGGCTAGCTTATTTTGCTCGAATATCTCTATCGTGTTTGCCCGAATTTGAGGATTTGCCCCAGCACCCATGTCCCCTGCCTCGTACACTTACAGGTATGACCGGCCTCGGTGGCGTCGTGGTAAACCATCGGTCTACAGGCTGGTAGGTACTGGGTTCGGATCCCAGTCGAGGCATGGGATTTTTAATCCAGATACCGACTCCAAACCCTGAGTGAGTGCTCCGCAAGGCTCAGTGGGTAGGTGTAAACCACTTGCACCGACCAGTGATCCATAACTGGTTCAACAAAGGCCATGGTTTGTGCTATCCTGCCTGTGGGAAGCGCAAATAAAAGATCCCTTGCTGCTAATGGGAAGAGTAGCCCATGTAATGGCGACAGCGGGTTTCCTCTCAAAATCTGTGTGGTCCTTAACCATATGTCTGACGCCATATAACCGTAAATAAAATGTGTTGAGTGCGTCGTTAAATAAAACATTTCTTTCTTTCTTTCTTACAGGTATGTTAATAATATACGATGATTACAATACTTTATCTAAATAATAAGATCTACAGAAGATGCACCTTTCATTTGCCAGTAGCATCATCTGTAGGACGCTTGCTGGAACATTTAATTCATTTCAACTTATTTCCGTGCTTATATCCAATTAAGGTTCAAGTACGCTGTCCTGGGTACACACCTCAGCTATCTGGGCTGTCTGTCCAAGACAGTGGGTTAGTTGTTGGTTAGTGGTTAATGAGAGAGAAGAGGGTGTAGTGGCCTTACACCTATCCATTGAGCCCTTAAGAACTCACTCTGGGTTGGAGCCGGTACCGGGCTGCGAACCCTATACCTACCAGCCTATAGTCCGATGGCTTAACCACTGCGCCACCGAGGCCGGTCTTGCTGGAACAAGATACTACACAGTGGGTTAACAAACCCTCCGTAGTACAACCACCGAAGGATTGAATGAATGGATGTTTAATGACAACCCGCACAAAAATAGAGATTGACTGTTGGATGTCAAACAAAGTACATCGTAAAACAACCGACCCCCCCCACCCAAAAAATAAATAAAATAAAATAAAAATAAAACAACAACAAAACAATATGGTGGAACGTTTCAGCAACGCTTCCGAACGAGGTATAAAAGGATTAAAGTGCATGCTGTCTTAACCATCGACTGATAGGCACTGGGATAGAATTCCGGTACTGGCTCCCACCCTGAGCTAACGTCTCAGTAACCACTACGCAGACTCCCCTCTCACTAACCACTAACCCACTGGTACTGGGATCAAATGCCGGTACCGGCTCCCACGCAGAGTGACTTTTACCGACTCGGTGGGCAATGTAAGACCACTACACCGCCACCGACTCCCCTCTCACCAACCACTAATTCACCGTCCTGAGTAGACAGTACAGATAGTTGAAACGTGTGGCCTTGTACACTAAAGAGGTTGACCTCGTGCTTTTGATATGCGTTTATAGATCTTTAGAGCACAGCTGAATTTCTAGTCCAATGGGAGCTTCATATTTGGTCACGTGAAGTACATTTATATCCCGATAAAGTACTTCAGACATTCACTTTATAAGCGGTATTGCTGCACGAGATTTTGGCTCTGCTCTAAGACAGTTAGAGGACGAGTAACAATACTTTATCGGCGTATAAAGGTAGTGTCCCACGAGAAAACGCTCGGCTAACGCCTCGCCTTTGTCTCGTGCGACACTACCTTTATACGCCGATAAAGTATTGTTACTCGTCCTCTAACTATTACATATGACACAAATTAAACTCAGAATTCCAATTCGGCGGTGTTGGGGGTGGGTGCGTGGTGGGGTGGTGGGTGTACAGACGTCTTTCCTGCAATAGAAAAGTCAGTTGAGTCTCCTTTCTCATCAATATACCAAACCCTTTTCGATCGGCCCGGTGTCACATATAATTTGCACTCCCGTGGATTTGCAGTATACGTAGAATAAGCACTTTCCAATGCATATTATTATTATATGTAATATACACTCCCCCATTACAAGTAGGCTATAATCTTTTTTTTGTTAATGTATTCAGGATTCAACATAGTAGTGGAGAGTACATATTATATGTGTAATTATAACCAGGGAAGTGCAAATAATTCAAGGCGAGTGCTAATTATACGTATAATAATGAATGGGGATTGCATATTCTTGGGGAGTGCAAATTAAATGCTACACCGGTACTCTGGAACATCTGCTTTTATTGTGTAAAAACCCGTATTCATCGGTCCGATGTGTCTTCAAAAGATATCCCACGGCATTTAGTTTCTGAACAGGTGTGTGGATTCAATCGTATATATTGTGAGGGGCACATGGCTTAGCTATTTTACTTAGCGATTCTAGTGACTGGTCGGTAAATAAAATTCGAGTGCAAAATGATGCAGCAAGTATTGGCCCAAGCTACGCTAAAACATTTTATATGATGCAGTTGTTTTGTTAAAGTTTACACGCATCTATAAAACGTGGCACACTAGTACCACTATGTGCATTCCATGAACCATTAAATACGAGTTCTGGTTCGCTGTGCAGAACTACTTAAAGGGACATTCCTGAGTTTGCTGCATTGTGAGATGTTTCCGACTAATAAAATATTTCTACGATTAAACTTACATATTAAATATATTTTCTTGTTTAGAATATCAGTGTCTGTATATTCAATGTGTTTCTGGTCGTCTTAATATTTGTAAGAAGCCCACACTGGATTTTGTCTTCAAATAATTTCGTACGTACGAAAAAATCTTTTTTAGGAAATAAAATGAAAATTAACCAAGTACAAATATTAGAACAATCAGAAACACTTTTAATATACAGCCACTAATATTCTAAACAAGAAAATATTTTTAATATGTAAGTTTAATCGTAGAAATATTTTATTAGTCGATAACATCTCAAAACATTGCAGCAAACTCAGGAATGTCCTTTAAGGGTTAAGAGATGTTTAACTACGCAAGCGCTATTAGTAGTCACGTCTGCGAAACGTTGTGCAGGGGTGGGGTCTAGATAGCGGCAGGCGAAGTTTTGAGGGCGAGAACTGGGGAGCTCGAAGGTCGCGCTCCAGAAAATGTTTACAGTGTGAGAAGACGTACTGCCACCACAAAGGCTAGAGTGGGACGTAGCCCAGTGGTAAAGCGCTCGCTTGATGCGCGGGCGGTTTGGGATCGATCCCCGTTAGTGGGCCCTTTGGGTTATTTCTCGCTCCAGCCAGTGCACCACGACTGGTACATTTAAGGCCGTGGTACGTGTTATCCTGTCTATGGGATGGTTCATATAAAAGATCCCTTGCTGCTAATCGAAAAGAGTAGCCCATGAAGTGGCGACAGCAAGTTTCCTCCCTCAATATCTGTGTGGTCCTTAAAGGGACATACCCTAGTTTTTAAAGACTAAGGTATATTTTTTTATTATTACAGCCTTCTTTGATAACTAAAATCATACTTTACTTAGATTTTATGGTTTAGATTATTAATTTCTGTACATTCGAAGTGTTCTTGGTCATCCTGGTGGTTTTAATATCACAAAATGCATTTTTCATATTTTTAAAAACGCACATTCGTCTGAGAAGAAACAGTTATGGAGTCGAGTTTTAATCTGTTTTTAAGAGGGTATTTACCATTTGAAAGTCACAGACTCATGTTTCACTCAGTTGTAACTTTATCCAAATGTGTTTTAGGTTTGTAGATTAACTAAACGTAGTGTTAATTTTCACGGGTTGAAACTAGGGTATGTCCCTTTAATCACATGTCCGACGCCATATAACCGTAAATAGAATGTGTTGAGTGCGCCGTTAAATAAAATATTTTCTTTCCACAAAGGCTATTGCCTCTTGTCAAAACCAGAGGCGGCTCTCCACGAATACGATGCAATCGCTCAGAGTTAATCGTACGAGTTTAAACTCTTACAATAAATGAAAGAATTAGTGTGTAAGGCCACTCCAGCACAAACCACCACCCCCCAAAAAAACAAAAAACAAAAAAAAAACAAAAAAAACAACCCCAACCCAAATCAGCTATTGATTGTCAAACCAAGGTACGTCAGGATCAGCATCAATTTAAAATTATAAAATTATTAATAAAAATAGTGTAGACAGGTATGAAAAGAGTCGCTTTTATTAAAGACACAATGAAGTATACTCTTCAAAAAAAGAAACGCAAAAGGGTACAAATGGGTTATAACTCCGATTTTGTTTCCTACCGGTTCATGCTTTGTGAATATAAGGTCATTGCATGTCCCAAACACATTCCCACGGTTACATTCGATAAAACGCAGCTACTGTACAATAAAGTTCCAAAATGTGAATATTCGCAAAAACGCAGCCACGTACAAACCATGTCACCACTGCACGTGCGTTGTCTGCACGTGCAACATGAACACCGACAGTATAAAAGTGCAGGGTGTTCGCTTGCCTGGCCTCTGTATCTGGCCGACAGTTGACAATCCAGGACATGCCACGTCTCAGTGAACTGCAGAGAAACAATGCCATCGGCCGACTAGACGCAGGCGAATCCAGAACGGCCGTTGCCAGGGCATTCCATGTGTCCCCAAGCACCATCTCCAGACTGTGGGACCGTTACCAGCAACATGGATCAACACGTGACCTCCCTAGATCCGGTCGACCACGGGTCACTACCCCCGGGCAGGACCGCTACATCCGGGTACGCCACCTTCGGGAACGATTGACTACTGCCACCTCCACAGCCGCAGCAATACCAGGTTTGCGCAGGATATCCGACCAGACCGTACGGAACCGCCTACGTGAGGTAGGAATTCGTGCCAGACGTCCAGTTCGAGGTGTCATCTTAACACCACAACACCGTCGACTCCGACTGCAGTGGTGCCAGATTCATCGACAATGGCCTCAACTGCGATGGAGACAGGTGTGGTTCAGTGACGAGTCCCGATTTCTGCTCTGACGTCATGGAAGATGTCGCGTGTATAGGCGTCGTGGTGAACGTTATGCGGCAAACTGCGTGCAGGAAGTGGACAGATTCGGCGGGGGTAGTGTCATGGTGTGGGCAGCCATCTCACACACTGGCAGAACTGACCTGGCCCACGTGCAGGCAACCTGAATGCACAGGGCTACATTGACCAGATCCTCCGGCCACACATCGTTCCAGTTATGGCCAACGCCAACGCAGTGTTCCAACATGACAACGCCAGGCCTCACACAGCACGTCTCACAACGGCTTTCCTACAGAACAACAACATTAATGTCCTTCCTTGGCCATCGAAATCACCGGATTTGAACCCAATTGAGCATCTATGGGACGAGTTGGACCGACGCCTCCGACAGCGACAACCACAGCCCCAGACCCTGCCCGAGCTGGCAGCAGCCTTGCAGGCCGAGTGGGCCACCATCCCCCGGGACGTCATCCGTACTCTGGTTGCTTCAATGGGCAGGCGGTGCCAGGCAGTTGTCAACACATGCGGAGGCCACACCCGGTATTGACTCCAGATGACCTTGACCTTGGTGGTGTATCCTATCACTTACTCACAATGGACTAGAGTGAATTGTGAACAATCCTGCAACATTTGGTAATTATCGGACTCACCATTCAATAATTAAATCAATTCTCCAAATGTTACGACAATGTGGTTTTGCGTTTCTTCTTTTGAAGAGTATATATTAATATTAAATGTGAAAAAGACAGAAATAAACGCTATGGTCAGACCTTAAAAACAGTGGTAAACAAACCAATAGGACACCGAATTGTCAACTTAAAACTAAAAACATATTTGAAAATATTATCACAGATGCTTATAGAACCAATCTTAAAATGTTCAAGAGATATGTGCTGTATTCGCCACTCTCAAATTATATACATTTTCGGGCGAGTAGACATTTTTTTTTTTTTTTTTTTTGCCCTGTTATCATCATTGTCGGATCTAGAGGAAGGGGGTGGGAGGTCGTAGGGGTCCAGTAACCCACTCCCCGTCTATTTGAAGTGCCCGTTTTAATGACATTTCAGTTTCTTTTAAATTCATCATCCACAATATATATCTGTAGTTGATTATACGTGTACAGCACTAAAATGCATCTCTTAACATCTTTATTTCAGAATTATCCGGGGAACATCCCTCCTTACACTGTTTCTCGCTCCAGCCAGTGCAACACGACTGGTACATCAAAGGCCGTGGTATAGTCTATCCTATCTATGGGATGGTGCATATAAAAGATCCCTTGCTGCTAATAGAAAATTTCGTGCTTATATCCAATTAAGGTTCAAGCACGCTGTCCTGGGCACACACCTCAGCTATATGGTATGTCTGTCCAGGACGGTGGGTTAGTTGTTAATTGTTAGTGAGAATAGGGTGTAGTGGCCTTACACCTACCCAGCCTTATTTTCGATGGCTTAACCACGACGCCACCGAGGTTTCTACTTAATCGGCATCCTGCCAATCAGACCAATTACTGTCATTCTATACTTATATGTTCCGAACAATCAAGGGGCGGGATGTAGCCCAGTGGTAAAGCGCTTGATGGGCGGTCGGTCTGGGATCGATCCTCGTCATTGCGCCATTTCTCGCTCCAGCCAATGCACCACGACTGGTACATCAATGGCCGTAGTATTTGCTGTCCTGTCTATGGGATGGTGCATGTAAAAAAATGCCTTGCTGCTAATCGCGAAATAGTAGCCCATGAAGTGGCGACAGCGGGTTTCCTCCCTCAATATCTGTGAGGTCCTTAACCATATATCCGACGCCATATAACCGTAAATAGTGTGTCGTTAAATAAAACATTTCCTTCCTTCCTTCCGAACAATCAAAGATAATGTATTTTAATGGTTTCCTCGGGTATTGCAGGCGTCTAATATAGAGTACACCATGATAACTATATATTACTACATGGATACGTGTTTAGAATGTGTCTTATAAATAAGTTTCCATTACCTATTGACGGGATAACAATAACAAAGAATTAAGTCAGGTCTCCAAGTTCAAATTCCTTGGGATGACATTTGACCAACATTTACATTTTAGAAGTCACATTAATGAGGTTGTCGACAAATATACCAGGTATATAAACTTGCTAAAAGTACTGTCATATATACTGTCAAGACTGCAGTATGGAGTCCAAGCGTTCTGTTGTGCCCCATCAGCAGTATTACAAAGATTAGTTATTGTACAAAACAAGGCCCTAAGAATTCTTTCCTCTGGACTGGATGAAAAATGTCTCATCCATTCACTGTCCGCCAGGGGACGACTACTATGCCAATAGGTTGGTTAATGATTATTTTTGGGATGACCTTCTAAAATGGCGTGTAATGCAATAGTATTTATATTCGTACCACGCAAGTAATTTAAATAACACCCACCTCCATATTTTGCTTTAAATTACAATTAATATATTTTTAATTTACTAATTTATTCCAAATTAAATGTATCCCTTCAATCCAAATTCCCTCTTTCTGTCCTGGACAGGAGATCTGGCGTAAATCAGAACTCGTGCGCAGGATGGACGTGCCTGAACCTTCAGTGGATATGGGCATGGTAACTGAGTTTTCCTTCCTTCCTATGGGCGGGAGACTCGGGGGCTACAGGTTCCATTCACTCGTCTTGTAGATCTCTGGCAAAACACAAACTCTATTAGAAAATCCCAGTGACATTATAACCAAGAGTTTTGTTTCACAATCATAAATTATTGTTACATGTTGGTGTTAGAAATCACAACCTATAATCCACATTGCAACTTCCACAGTGTGACGTCTGTAGTTAGAAATAACAACCTACAATCCACATTGTGACGTCTGTAGTTAGAAATAACAACCTACAATCCACGGTGTGGCGTCTGTAGTTAGAAATAACAACGTACAATCCACATTGTGACGTCTGTAGTTAGAAATAACAACCTACAATCCACGGTGTGGCGTTTGTAGTTAGAAATAACAACCTACAATCACGGTGTGGCGTCTGTAGTTAGAAATAACAACCTACAATCCACGGTGTGGCGTCTGTAGTTAGAAATAACAACCTACAATCCACGGTGTGGCGTCTGTAGTTAGAAATAACAACCTACAATCCAGTTTGACGTCTGTAGTTAGAAATAACAACCTACAATCCACGGTGTGGCGTCTGTAGTTAGAAATAACAACTTACAATCCACATTGTGACATCTGTAGTTAGAAATAACAACCTACAATCCACGGTGTGGCGTCTGTAGTTAGAAATAACAACCTACAATCCACAGTGTGGCGTCTGTAGTTAGAAATAACAACCTACAATCCACATTGTGACGTCTGTAGTTAGAAATAACAACCTACAATCCACGGTGTGGTGTCTGTAGTTAGAAATAACAACCTACAATCCACAATGTGACGTCTGTAGTTAGAAATAACAACCTACAATCCAGTGTGACGTCTGTAATTAGAAATAACAACCTACAATCGACAGTGTGGCGTCTGTAGTTAGAAATAACAACCTACACTCCACATTGTGACGTCTGTAGTTAGAAATAACAACCTACAATCACATTGTGACGTTTGTAGTTTGAAATAACAACCTACAATCCACATTGTGACGTCTGTTAGAAATAACAACCTACAATCCACATTGTGACGTGTTGTTCATCCACTGACATAAGCCTGAAACAAGGAAAAGAAAGGTTACACGATATTAATACATGTATTATGTATTGCTATACACGTTATATACTAGTTTATGCAATCACAAATATTCAGTCACAACATGGTTATTACGTGCTGCATCAATTCACATGGAATTAAAATGTCCTTGGATATAAAGACTTGGGTAATGGACCATTGAAGTGGCAAAGCATACTGTTGGCACAGCCACTTTGTTTAATCTAAGCCAGTTGTTTTTCTTTTTGTTTAGCTATATGTGAAATATTTCAGTTTGCAAATCAAATTGTTGGCACGATAATTTCAGGCTCAGCCTATTTCTAATGCATACTGCTGGGCTAGGTGTTGAACAGTTGAATGTGCAAAGCAAACTCTAGGCGTTTTCACATCTCTAAACTCTACAAGTTGTTCTTCATATCGTCAGGCTAGGTGTTGCAAGATTTCAATTTGCAAAGCAAACTGTTGGCGTGTTGACTTTCTTGAAGCTCTCAACGTTGTTCTTCATATCGTCAGGCTAGGTGTTGCAAGATTTCAATTTGCAAAGCAAACTGTTGGCGTGTTGACTTTCTTGAAGCTCTCAACGTTGTTCTTCATATCGTCAGGCTAGGTGTTGCAAGATTTCAATTTACAAAGCAAACTGTTGGCGTGTTGACTTTCTTGAAGCTCTCAACGTTGTTCTTCATATCGTCAGGCTAGGTGTTGCAAGATTTCAATTTACAAAGCAAACTGTTGGCGTGTTGACTTTCTTGAAGCTCTCAACGTTGTTCTTCATATCGTCAGGCTAGGTGTTGCAAGATTTCAATTTACAAAGCAAACTGTTGGCGTGTTGACTTTCTTGAAGCTCTCAACGTTGTTCTTCATATCGTCAGGCTAGGTGTTGCATGATTCCAATTTACAAAGCAAACTGTTGGTGTGTTGACTTTCTTGAAGCTCAGCAAGTTGTTTTTCATATTGTTCAACTAGATGTGGACGAGGTTTGGTTTGGTTCATCTTTATCATTGCTGTAAGATGAGCAGTGGCCTTTTTGTAAACTGCTTTAACTCTGATGACGTCACCCAAGTTGGTCAAAATGTCTATCATCTCCAGGTAATAAGAGTCCATTCTCAAAGCATCAATTTTCCACTTGTAAACTTTGGATTCATAAAACACCGCCTCCTCAAATGATTTCAGAGCCTCGTCTTCTGCACCAGCACCTTTGTAAGCCTTTCCTAAGTGGATGAGACTCTCGATGTGATTGACACTGCCTTCGTTATACGTCCTTCTAATGTCCACTGCCTTCTGTAATGTTGCTATAGCATCCTGGTAGTTTTCCTGCTTCAAATACATCTTACCGAAGGTGTCAAAAATGAGCCCCCTTTCGAAGCTGTACAGTCCAGGCGTGTATTCCAGTGATGCCAAAGCCGATTCTAAAAGAATCTTTGCTTCAAAGTATCTCTCCAGAGTGATGTAACTGTCTGCTACATTATTCTGGGACACGATAGTTGCTGTTAGTGGTGCTTTCATTTTCTGCTTAATTTGTAATCCAAGCTCAAAATATTCTTTTGCTTTATCATGGTCGTGTTTGCTTTTCATCAGCAAGCCGATGTTGTTATATACAGATCCCACACAAGGGTGTTCGTTCCCAATCTTCTTAATATAGCTTCTCAAGGCTCCAAACATGTATTTCTCAGCTGCCTCTTGATTTCCTACAAAATAGTGAAACGCCCTAATTAGCAATGTGCGTTTGAAATCGGACACTGTGCATTTTCATGCAGCTTATACATGTAAAATTGTAAATGTTAGATTTACATTGTTTCCTACAGACAAATATGCAAGACTAGTGATGCCGGATTAAGCAGCTGCAACAGGCCCATAGTAAAACGGTAGCATATTGCACATGCACTTCCCTATCCTACCATATGTTTACATAGTGAAAATTATAATTGCAGTTAGTAGGCCTACATGCCTGACATCTGGAGCTATGGGCTGATCTATGGAGCTACATACCTACAGGCCTGATCTTTGGGCCTGTAATTTCTGGAACTATATGCCTGATATATGGACCTACAGGCATACAGGCCTGATCACTGGGCCTGTAATATCTGGACCTATGGGCCTAATCACTGGAGCTACAGGCCTACAGGCTGATCTCTTGAGCTACAGGCCTACATGCCTGATCACTGGACCTATGGGCCTGATCACTGGAGCTACAGGCGTACATGCCTGATCACTGGACCTATGGGTCTGATCACTGGAGCTATGGGCCTGATCACTGGAGCTACAGGCCTACATGCCTGATCACTGGACCTATGGGCTGATCACTGGAGCTACAGGCGTACATGCCTGATCACTGGACCTATGGGCCTGATCACTGGAGCTATGGGCCTGATCACTGGAGCTACAGGCCTACATGCCTGATCACTGGAGCTATGGGCCTGATCACTGGAGCTACAGGCCTACATGCCTGATCACTGGACCTATGGGCCTGATTACTGGAGCTACAGGCCTACATGCCTGATCACTGGGCCTGTAATATCTGGACCTATGGGCCTGATCACTGGAGCTACAAGCCTACAGGCTGATCTCTTGAGCTACAGACCTACATGCCTGATCACTGGACTTATGGCCTGATCACTGGAGCTACAGGCCTACATGCTGATCTCTTGAGCTACAGGCCTAGGTGCCTGATCACTGGACCTATGGGCCTGATTACTGGAGCTACAGGCCTACAGGCCAGATCATTGGGCCTGTAATCTCTGGAGCTATAGGCATACAGGTCTGATCATTGGGCCTGTAATCTCTGGAGCTATAGGCATACAGGTCTGATCATTGGGCCTGTAATCTCTGGATCTATAGGCATACAGGTCTGATCATTGGGCCTGTAATCTCTGGAGCTATAGGCATACAAGTCTGATCATTGGGCCTGTAATCTCTGGAGCTATAGGCATACAGGTCTGATCATTGGGCCTGTAATCTCTGGATCTATAGACATACAGGTCTGATCATTGGGCCTGTAATTTCTGGAGCTATAGGCATACAGGTCTGATCATTGGGCCTGTAATCTCTGGAGCTATAGGCATACAGGTCTGATCATTGGGCCTGTAATCTCTGGATTTATGGGCATACAGGTCTGATCATTGGGCCTGTAATCTCTGGATCTATAGGCTAATCTCTGGATCTATGGGCTGATCTCTGAAGCTGTAATGGCCCCACGACAGTGTGCTTTATTTTATTTTTATTAAACGTATCATGGTTAATAACCTTAGTAGAAAATATAATAATATAAAATGATGGTTCAATATGATGTACATATACACAACATGAGTGTACACATGATTTAATGACATGAATGACATTTAATGACATTTATTAGATGACTTATTATGCGCATACTGCTTAATAATATGTACAGATGATTTAATCAGATGTACAAATGGTCTAGTAACATGTACATATGGTCTACTGACATTAATGTATGATCTAATGGTGTGAACGCAATATTTGTTTTCAACATGAGTTGGTGGTTTAATATGATTTAATATCTGGCAGTCAGAAGATAACACTGACTACAACTGTAATATGACACAATGGGTACACAAGCCCCTAGCAATAATATCTAAAGTAAATGGCAAAAGCTATTTAGTGAGGCATGCACACCCAAAAAACGTTTGTTTTGGGACAGCCACTATGCAATCTTGGAAAACAATTATGTTGGGATGGCCAAAAGGTTATTTTGTTGAAACAAAACAAAATTTAGTCAAGAGGTTGGGGCACAGGTTCCTAATCTTATCATCTGGCTGCTACGGGCCTGAGGTAATTATGCACTTACGGTGATGTTAGATCGCTTCATCGAAGGAGGCCCTATCTATGGTGCTGTGATAACCTCGTGACTAATCATACCTTAGAATTGTTCCCAACCATTGAACTACATCGAGATCCAGAGCGGGACGTAGCCCAGTGGTAAAGCGTTCACTAGATGCGCGTTGGTTAAGGATCGGTCCCTGACGGTGGCCCCATTGGGCTATTTCTCGTTCCAGCCAATGTACCACGACTTTTATATCAAAAGCCGTGGTATGTGTTATCCAGTCTGTGGGATGGTGCATATAAAAGAACCCTTGCTGCTAATCGAAAAGAGTAGCCCATGAAGTAGCGACAGCAGGTTTCCTCTCTCAATATATGTGTGGTCCTTAACCATATGTCTGACGCCATATAACCGTAAATAAAATGTGTTGGGTGCCTGGTTAAATAAAACATTTCCTTACATCCAGATCCCATCATAAAGGTCCTGAAAGACATTTTGAATTGTGCAATCTCTTACCCTCCGCGTTATTGGCCAGACCAAGACAGTTGAGGAACTTGCACTTGATAAGACTGTTTTCACACCCTGTCTCCTGTGTGACCTCCAGACCTCTGCTGAAGTGTCTGAAATCATGATTATCAAGATGAAAAGAAAAGGAACATTTTAAAAGAAGGCTGTTTGGCATCTAATATAAGGATTACTTTAAAACTCGATCTACACAATGAAAGACAAATCTGCTGCAACCATTTATGATATTACTACCGAAAAGCAACAAGGTATTCTTTATATACTGTTATAAACTTTATCAGAGATAAGCCAGCACTACATACCATTGCTTATTAGAATGGGTAAAACATCAATTAGGTCCATCAAGGGGATTGCTCCTACAACATGTCTATGTATGTGTATGTGTATGCGTATGCGTATGCGTATGCGTATGCGTATATATAGTCAAAATTTTAATCATGGAATACATACCTTTTTTCAGTTCATGTTTTAAGGCATGTATGCTTTAGCTAGATTAATAACTTTTTGATATTTTTATCTTCATGTACAACTGAACACAAACACCAACCACAACATATTAACATCACTTCCTCATCTAAACTGGAGACACAAATACAGATTAAAAAAAATTCCACACCATCGATTATGGATTTTTATACTTGATCATTACATTGATAGACCCAAACCGATCAATTTGTTTGATTACAATTGAACATTAGTACATCGCTAGATCCAGTTGTACAATAAGCTGTCTGTTTTACTACTCTTTTTTTTATACAGATGTACCAACTTCATTGCCTCTGTTATATCGCCATGGAGGTAAACGTTCGAGGTATATCACAGGATACAGTATAACAATAAGCTGCCTGTACATATTTACTTACTTAGCTGCCTCTGGTATATCGCCCTGGAGATAAACGGTCCATCCCAAACTAAGCAGTATGGCTGCCAGAGACTCTGAGGGAGGTGACTGTTCCATGATATCCATAGCCATTGTTAACATTCTTCTTCCCTCTACGAAGTCAGACTGTCATAGAGAAATAGGTATGTTCATTTCATCTCAGTTCTTTATTACTTAATATTAAGCAACAACATGTCATCAATTATAATTTATGTATTTTAATCAAATGTAAAACTACACATCCAGCAAAAGGTATATACATAGGCAGTGGAAAAGTTAATAGAACAAATTATTATTATTATTATTATTATACATGTGGTGTACCGATAATTAGAAGCGATTGTTGTGAAACATGTTTACTGTAATTATAATATGCATATGCAACATCCCTTTCACTCTTTCTTGTACACATATACTATTTTGAATGTGATAACTGATTTGTAGTTCAGGTTAGATGATGGAATATAATGGGATGTCTTTTTGGTTTGGGTTTGTTTCATACCATCTTCGGAAGCCAATGTACTATTATGTATATTAGACTGCAAATTATGCAAGCCAAGGTACTATTATGTATATTAGCCTGCAAATTATGCAAGCCAATGTACTATTATGTATATTAGACTGCAAATTATGCAAGCCAATGTACTATTATGTATATTAGACTGCAAATTATGCAAACCAATGTACTATTATGTATATTAGAATGCAAATTATGCAAGTCAATGTACTATTATGTATATTAGCCTGCACATTATGCAAGCCAAGATACTATTATGTATATTAGACAGCATTATGAAATGCAGTATACTATACAGAATTATATCTTGGCTTGCAAATATGGTTTCGCAAGTACGTACGTAGAGGAAATTGATTGTGGGGTTTCAAGATTAATTGTCCAGTTTCCAAAGATTTCTGTGCATTAAATATGATTCACATACACCGATGTAGCATCAGTAAATGTCAGGTGGGGATGACAAATGTACACATTATGATAATGAGTTATAAATGAAGGTATTATTCCTCTTACCTTGACATTGGTCAAAGCTCGACCATAATGTGTCATTACCAAAGCCCGATCTCTCTGCTTCCCATACAACTCTGCTAGCTCAAAGCATTTTGTGAAGAACTGGATGCTTTCATCTAGAAATGTTGTGATTTGTGAACAATAATAAAATCTGTGTTACACAAATTAGAATTATTAGCATTCTGACTGTAGAAAAAAATTCGGCCCTGATTTGTCCCGAAAGCTTTTTATGATTTGTTTTCAAATTTAAGGTGCTATTCTAGAACAATCGACAAACGTCCTGATGTACATCACGTACACCTATATTGGCGTGATAAGATGAATCATTGGTATATACGCATAATAATGTTAATAGTAAAGAATGTATGATGAACAGTCAATAATAAAACTGATCAAAACATAAAACAAGGGGTTTTTTTTAACGACACTAACCACTATCACTCTGTCCTGGACAGACAGCTCCGATAGCTGAGGTATCCGCCCTAAACTGTGTACTTGAACCTCAATTGCATAGAAGCACGAAAAGAAGAATAAACGAATGAATAAATGAATTGAACATATCAGTGATAGCAACGAAATATTCAACTCACTGCCGAAGAATGCGATGATGAGACTGGCGGAAGACGTGGCCATTTCGACGTAGAAGGGAAACGACTCCTGTTCACTGTGCATGACGTCAGTCAACATCTTCCTGAGGTTCGGATGTTCCTGGTTAATATCTGCATACGCCTCCACATACTCGCTAGTCTCCATCCGGGAACTCAGCTCGCGAATTACTTGGCCGAAGGTACGACAATATCGCTTCCGAATTTCTAGAAATGTCAAAAAAATGAATTTTAAAATTATTAGTCAACATTTGTATTTAAAACTAATATTTGTATTTAAAAATACACTAGTCTGTATTTCTAGTCATGTCAAGCAAACGCAGGGCTCGAATTTAAGAATTGGTCTCACACGGGAATTTAAAACAAAATTGCAGAGGGTGAAAGGACCCACTAACGGCAATTTAAAGCCTGCCCACGGCAATTAAAAAAGAATGAATTTTGAAGAAAATACATAAAAACACACACACACACACAGAGAGAGAGAGAGAGAGAGAGAGAGAGAGAGAGAGAGAGAGAGAGAGAGAGAGAGAGAGAGAGAGAGAGAGAGAGAGAGAGAGACAGACAGAGACAGACAGACAGACAGACAGACAGACAGACAGAGACAGACAGAGACAGACAAAGAGACAGAGACAGAGACATATATTACCTGGAATGTTGTCAATCTTGTAATAGACCTCGAGACAGTCCCGGAGAATACCGTGCATGTTGTATCTTCTCGTCCGTGCTTCAAACTGAATCATGTTACATCTTAACAGAGAACGCAACGTGTGCTGGCCAGTCTCATCTGTAACGAAAACTCACCTACACCATCCACGATAACGTACGTAGTCAGAGAAGGTGGACATGGGGATGAGTTACACACACCCAGTGGCGGATCCAGAAAATCCATTTAAGGTGGCGTCAATGACATGAGGCGGAATGCCAAGGGAACTTTGGGGGAGGTTTGGAGGGGGATCGTAAAAAAATTAAAGTTAATATATAATAAAATTATAACTGTCGTAAAATGTTGGGCCTTGCCACCTCCTCCCCTCCAGATCCACCTGTGACACCCAATAACAAACGCATAGCTAGTAACTAGAACATACCCAGTAATCAGCACATATCCAGAAACTAATATATAGCCAGTAATACAGATATTAACTAACACATTACTCAGTAATCAGCACATATCCAGAAACTAATATATAGCCAGTAATATAGATATTAACTAACACATACCCAGTAATCAGCACATATCCAGAAACTAATATATAGCCAGTAATACAGATATTAACTAACACATTACTCAGTAAACAGCACATATCCAGTAAACAGCAAATCCAGAAACTAATATATAGCCAGTAATACAGATATTTAACTAAACAGCAACAGAAACATATATACTCAGTAACACAACAGCACACATATCCAGAAACTAATATATAGCCAGTAATACAGATATTAACTAACACATTACTCAGTAAACAGCACATATCCAGCACATATAGCCCAGATATTAAAACTCAGCACATATCCAGAAAATATATAGCCAGTAATACAGATATTAACTAACACATTACTCAGTAAACAACATAGAAACTAATATACATATCCAGAAACCCAGTAATCAGCACATATCCAGAAACTAATATATAGTCAGTAATACAGATATTAACTAACACATTACTCAGATATTCCAGAAACTATACACATTACTCCAGTAAACAGCACATATCCAGAAACTAATATATAGCCAGTAATACAGATATTAACTAACGCATACTAACACATACTCAGTACAGCACATATCCAGAAACTAATATATATGCCCTGTACCTAACAGGCATCGACAGCAAACACAGCACATATCTAATATATCACAT
This sequence comes from Gigantopelta aegis, assembly GCF_016097555.1. Lineage (NCBI taxonomy): Eukaryota > Metazoa > Mollusca > Gastropoda > Neomphalida > Peltospiridae > Gigantopelta > Gigantopelta aegis. Next base: position 21,612,401 of record NC_054712.1, read on the forward strand.
ACCTAGTCATCCAGAAACTAATACATAGTTCGGAACTCCAGAAACTAATATATACCCAATACAGATATTAACTCAGGGACATTCCCTGAGTTTGAAATAGCAGTAATGATATTAACTAACACATACCTAGTAGCTAACAAATATATTCTGTACTAACAGGCATCCACTCTCTATCAATATTCACTAATACTAGTTCGGAACTAACACATAAATCATTAAAGGGACATTCCTATGTAAATGTATTATTTCTTAAACGTACATATTAAATGTATTATCTTGTTTTGAATACCACTGTGTACATTCAGTGTGTTTCTGGTCGTCTTAATATTTGTAAGAAGCCCAAACTGGATTCTTTTTTCAAATAATTTTGTACGTATGAAACAATATATTTTAGGAAATAAAATAAAATTTAACCTCGTACAAATATTAGAAAGTTCAGGAACACGTTTAACATACAGACACTAATAATTTATGCAGGAAAATATACTTGATATGTAATTACAATTGTTAAAAAGTCTCTGTTAGTCGATAACATCTTAAAAATTGCAGCAAACTCAGGAATATCCCTTTAACACTATCCATTCACTAACATAACGAATAACTGACACATACCTAGTAACTGACACATATCCAGCAACTGACATACACGTAGTAAATGACAAATACACAATAATTAATACGCTTAGTGACACATAAGCAGTAAATGACCCACACCCAGTAACCGACACATACCCAGTGACTGGCATATAAGCATTAAGTGACACACACTCAGTAACAGATACAAGCAGGAACTGAGACATATCCAGTAACTGACACATAACACATACCCAGTAACTGACATATAAGCAGTAACACATACCCAGTAACTGATGCAGAAGTAGTGAAACATACCCAATACCTGACACACAAGCAGTGTTATAATATGTATCTAATCCTGTTCTGCTACATGATTAATATTTGTTCGGACATGATCTTTAGCAGTAAAGATATCTACCGATGTTTGAAGCATTCTGTAGTCTATGTTTTATGTTAACAATAACGTAACAAGCAGTAAGCGATGCATACCCCCATAACTGACACATAAGCAGTAAGTGACACGTACCCATTAACTGACACATAAGCAGTAAATGGTACATACCCAGTAAGTTACACATAAGCAGTGACACATACCCAGTAACTGACACATAGGCAGTGACACATACCCAGTAAGTGACACATAGGCACTGAATGACACATACCCATTAACTTGCACATAAGCAGTAAGTGGCATACAGTAACTGACATATAAGCAGTAAGTGACACATAAGCAGTGACACATACACAGAAACTGACGCCTAAGTAGTGACACATACCCAGTAGCTAACATATAAACAGTGACACATACCCAGTAGCTGACACATAAGCAGTAAGTGACACATATCCAGTAGCTGACACATTAGCAGTAACACATACACAGTAGCTGACACATAAACAGTAAGTGACACATACCCAGTAGCTGGCAGGCCTCTACTGCTCGGAAGGATCCTGGGATGTATCCCAAGATGGCGAGTCTCTGTTGGAATTCTCTTGTCAGCTGACCAATAAAGTTGCAGTAAACAGTTCCTGGAAATAGATATGTATTCACGTGCACACATCGAGGTGGAATGAAAACCTTAGTTTTTGCGCGCTCTTTATCAGAGCGAATGCAGGATTTTTGTTTGTGTGAGGAGGGGACAACGTTTCGAAATGTCAGTATTCAGGGATGAAATTAAATGTTTTAAATGTGCACATTACATTCCGGGTGTGGGGCGTAGCCACCTGGTAAAGCGCTATCACTTCGGGATCAATCCTCAACAGTGCAGTGGGCTCATTGGGCTATCTAGCTCCAGCCAGTGCATAACGACTGGTATATCAAAGGCCGTGGTTTGTGCTATCATGTTTGTGGGATGGTGCATTTAAAAGATCCCATGCTACTAATGGAAAAATTACCGAATGTTTGACATCCAATAAATCAATGTGCTCTAGTGGTGTCGCTAAACAAAACTAACTTTGGTCCTCTTACAACTTTGTTTCATGCTTGC